>NC_136330.1:420000-439943 GCF_964198595.1 Lampetra fluviatilis
GTCTCGAGTCTCCCCTAGGTCGACTGAGCCTCAAACGAGTAACTATCACGATGGTGTGCAAATATCATGGTCACCGCATCCCCTCGTTTGCCGTGCCAGCCTTCATCGGTGTTTGCTAATCGGCACTTGCCCCGACAGTCTATTAAAGCCTACGCAGGCGACCTTTGTCTTTGTGAATGAAACCACGCCGTCACTTCAGAGCTGCTTAATTGTCACGTGAGCGACAATTACACCGACGACAATCCCACATCCGCCCTCGTAAGCGGCGGTTATAGCAGGGGAACACTGGGCAGGTCACGCGGCATGAACTCCACTTGTCGGCTGCCCCAGGCTCCCGGCTCCCGGCTCACACCAGCTTCGGTGGGAAAGTGGCAAAGAAGATCCCGCCTCTCCGTGCGTGGTCAATTACAGGGGAGGCTTACTGGGGCCTGCACTGCCCTGTAAACGCACATGCTGAGAATCATGGCAAAGTTTTTCTCTCTCTCTCTCTCTCCCCGCTCCTCTCACCGCCTTGCTCATAGTGGGGCCAACCCGGGTTGCTCGGAGCACCTCGGGGCGGATCGGAGAGAGCAGGCACTGGATGTGTGATGACATCAGCATGCGTGTCTCAGAGCTGTGCTTACGTGCGGTGTGCTTATATCCAACTTCTTGTCGTCGTTGCTCCCGTCTGGGTGTGACCTCCGAACTCTGCGGTGTCGACCCGGCTTACAGCACCACGACGCCGTTCCTCTGGCTTGTTGCGAGCGCGAGCCGCGCGTGTGAACACGGCTTATTCGGGGGCGCTGGGGGAGGGGCAGGCGCCAGGGCTCGGCCCTGCACCACCACCCCGGTTCATCCTCCTGCTTGGCGGCGAGTCGCTCTCAGGGGGCCCCCCACACAGCAGCTCGACTGGCCCCCCAGCCCGAGCTGGGTGCAGGTCTCACCCCAATCGCGATAATTAATGGGATCGCAGCAGGGGGGCGGATTGTTACGGACCTGTTCCTTGCACGCGCAGCGTTAACGCAAACTCGCCCAGCGCTATAAACCCCCAACCCCCCCCCGTCTCAAGCCGATGTGTGAATTGAGCCCTCGACGTGGTGTGAATGTTTACGTGTCTGGTGTCAACACATTGCAGGGATTGTCGCACGCACCGTGTTTACACGGCGCGTTCATTGGGCCTGTAATTCGATTGGTGTGAATCGTTAACACTCCCAGCGTTAACGCGTTAGCGCTGGGAGCTTTAACGCGTTAACGCTTCCAGCGTTAACACTCCCAGTGTTAACGCGTTAACACTCCCAGCGTGAACACTCCCAGCGTTATCGCTCCCAGTGAACGCGACCGCTGGGTCCGCGCGACTGGCATTGCATTGGGAGGCCTACGTCCGGCAGTGGATTAATAAAGGAATTTAAATTACGAAATAAAATAAATTACTAAATAAAATAAATTACTAAATAAAATAGATGACAAGCAATTGTGTCCATCTTGTCCAAATGAACTGTCGGTGCTTGCTACCTGCTCTCGCATGCGACTCAGTCACACGGTCATTGACAAAACCATGGAACAAAATCTGAAAAGTATTCAAAAGTCATGCTGAGATGGACAGCCAGAGCAGGAGGGGCTGGCTGGGTGGCCACATCGCAGGATTGTGGCTGCGTTTGGGAGAGTTCTTCGTCCCGCAGTGGACTGACCGTGGCTGATGACGACGGCGGCGGTTGTGCTGCGTGGCGTTCCGGTGTACTTTGTCGCGTCGTGCCGCATGTCGTCTGGCACGATGGCCGGCACGACTCTGTACGGTAGGTTAGCGCGGTTGGCTACGTACGGTGCGAAGAAGTTCACGGACACCGAACAGCGCTGTGAAACTCGACCAGCACATCGTGGAGAGCCGCACACCCACACAATGAATGTCGTAGTGCGCTCACGCGCCCGACGAGAGGCGGACTGGAAACTCAGGTTCTCGCTGTCGTCCGCTGTCAGTCTTTCGATCGCTACGGCGGCGGGGTTGCAGGCAGCGTGCGTTTGCGTTTCCACACGGAGTCCCTTGGCTAAGCCGGGTGACAGGGTGGATAAACATCACAGTCGCGATGCCCCACTGATCAAAGTGCGGAGGCGACGCGGCTCCAAGCCGCGTATTTGCATCGGCCCTCCTCGGCGTGCCGTCCGGCCCGGCCCGGGAAGTTTAAACCAAATGTGCACGAGGCGTTGTTGTTGTTACAACTCTCTTGCACGACACCGCTAGCAGGAGCGCATGGGGGAAGGTGCAGCCCTGCGATCGTGTGCTCACTGCTGGCGGAAGGCCGCACCCGTGCAGAGTGCACAGCACCCACGCTTCAGGCCGCCGCACGCGGCTGGCCGATCGGCAAGCGGCGCTGGGTGGACAGAGGCGGCGCCGGGGTGGGGGTTGGAGAAACCTGCTCCGTCGGTTCAGCTGCGGTGCTAGGAGATGGAATCGAACCGGCGATCTCTGAATTGCAAGTCCGGCGCGCTGCCCATTGCACCGAAGCGGCGGCTTCCCCGTGAGTGGCGGTCGTCGTGACGCTGACGACGTCACCTCCTCCTCCCAGCGCGGCGAGCCCTCTGGCTGTGCCAGGCCTCTCTGTGGCCGCGCGCGCGCTGATTGGGCCCCGGCTCTGGAGAACGTCTTACCAGGGGGGCTCCACTGCCAGTGGGGGCCCTGGGCACAAATCAAAGGGTGTCGATTATCACTCACAGCTCTGTGGCAATTCACTCCTGGATGTCACTCATGGGAATTGTTTGACCATACTTCACCGCGCTGGTCAATGGCAGGGGTGGGGGGGGGGTGAGGACAACACTTGCCACCAACGTTGGCCGTGGCCGTGAATCAAACTCGGGTCGCCGGGTTCGCAGCGCAGCGCCCTGACCACCCCACGCACCCAGCGTGCCGCCAGTCGCTTGTCGGTCAACTCATCACCCGCAGGGCGCCTGGATTGCGCTTAAGGGGGGGAGGGTGCGGTTCCCATGGCCCGGGGACGCGGCCCTCTCCGCCCCTCGCCCAAGTTCACGATCGCGGGAGCGCCTCGCGGCTGTTGTCTCAGTCGGGCTGTGAAACGCTCGCATTGCCCGTTCCCGGCGCTCGTCAAAACACGGCGCGCCAGAACAAATAGAGCGGCCCCTCTGTGATTGTAGCCCCCCCCCCCCCGAGCCCGCAGAATGTCCCTCGCGCCACGGAACGTCTCTCCGGCTGGTCGACGGGTCGCCCCACCGCGCTCCGCGCCGTCCGGAGCGACGTCCCGACACGCGTCGGACGCCACGCGGAGTGACGGGCGGCCATGGAGCGCCACCGTGAATCTCTGCGCGCTCGCGCCGAGCGAGCCGGGCGCAAGGGCGCCGCTGAGAGGTGGTGGCGGCAGATTTTTGGAAGCCTTCATCCAGCAGTGGATTGATCATGACCGGTATTGACGGTTCTACGTCCGGTGCAGGCGTACAGGTGCGAGGCACGTTTGCTGAACAAGGACCATTGCCCGAAACGTCGCCTATTGCTGTACACGAATGTTGTAATTTACCAATGGGTTGAGTTTACGTGCTTCTGCATCTTGACTGCCAACGCAGCAGCGGACAAAACTCTCGTTTCTACCTCTTTTAGATCGTGGATGGGGCACGGTCAAGAATCATAACGGAATTGGAAACAATGAATGGAATGCATCCCAGAGATCGTACCCCGGGGAGATGGAGCGATAAAATCAGTTCGGGTGCTGGGTTGAATCGTTTCGTCGCAGGATCGAAAGAGGTGGTGGCGGCTTGGGGAGGCCTTCATGCAGCAGTGGACCGGCCCTGGCTGCCGACGGTGGCGATGGTGAATTGGGCGCCTGCTGAGCCGCGGGCTGCTATTCCCGTGCGATTACCCGGCTTGCCGAGGCTCCGGGTGGAGCCTGCTCGGCAATCCGGTGGCCCACCGCGAAATTTCCTCTTCCGCAATTACCGAGGCGCGGCGAAGGCGGTGGCACCCGCTCGGGGGATATTAAACACCCCGGGGCGCCGCTTACAGCAGCAGCAGCAGCCGCAACAGCAGCCGCAGCAGCCGCAGCAGCAGCAGCGCGGCACCGCCGCCTCCTCCTCCTGGGGCCCGCGTCTCGGTGCCGCTCGCACCGAGACTGTCCCGCGGGGCCGAGCGCCACGGGGCGACGGGGCGCAGCGTGCGCCCGCCACCGCTGCACGGAGAGTGGCGTTAGACCCCCCCCACCACCACCCTGCTCCACCGTCACCGCCTCCACCCCCTCAGTGTGGGGATGTGGGGGGGATGATGGGAATTTAATTTGCTCTGCGTTGATGGTTCTCAGCGACACGCTCACGATGGAGACGTTCTCGACACGATGGCCACCGGCGATATCGGCCCGGTCGTCGCGATATCCGTTTCTGTTCACCACCGTAATTGTGTTTCACATTATTATCGTTTTGTTTTTGTGAAATCAAGACGTACTTCAAAGTCCTGTGAGCGCGGTCCACCCGACATGAGCCTGCAGGGTGATACGGTGCAGGGTGATACGGTGCAGGGTGATACGGTGCAGGGTGATACGGTGCAGGGTGATACGGTGCAGGGTGATACGGTGCAGGGTGATACGGTGCAGGGTGATACGGTGCAGGGTGATACGGTGCAGGTTGATACGGTGCAGGGTGTCCTGCGTTGTGGCGATTCCACGCGATGTATCACGTTGGCGCGTACGCCGAGTGAACCGCAATTCAAGAAGCGGTGTATTTTCTCTAAAACCTCAGCATGTTCGTTGTTAACAAAGCGACTTACAAGGGCACGTTTCGGGCAACAGTAGGGGGCGATTTGTCCTGAACCCAACGTTAATGGTGCAATAACAACGTAGCAGTAGCATCATCACCAGATCATTTGTAGTTTCTGAGGTAAACATCGATCAAATACAACAGTTTAGTGGTCAACCCCATCGCCCCCAAACCTCCCCCAGTATCCGCCTCTGAATCGTGGGGAAGTAAAATGTAACCCCCGTGCTGCACCATGAACAACGTTCAGTGTTGGGTGAGTGGGGATGAGGATAGGGGTGAGTGAGGAGTGAGTGAGGGTGATGAGGGTGAGCGATGGTGAGGAGTGAGTGATGGTGAGGAGTGAGTGATGGTGAGTGAGGGTGAGCGATGGTGATCAGGGTGAGTGATGGTGAGGAGGGTGAGCGATGGTGATGAGGGTGAGTGATGGTGAGTGAGGAGTGAGTGATGTGAGAAGGGTGAGTGAGGGTGAGTGATAAGGGTGAGCGATGGCGAGGAGTGAGTGGAGGGCGCGGTGAGACATCTGCGCAGGGGACAGGCGGCCCCCGTAAAGCCGCCGCCGCCTCTCTGGTTACTAATCAGCGGGGCGGCAGGGACACCTGAGCGCAGATCATCTGCGCAGGAACGCCGGGGCTCATACCTGGGATCAGGGAGGCACGAGGGGTGGGGAAGGGGGTGGGCGTGGAGTGGAGGGGGTGGCTTTCTGCACGGAGCCTACAGGCAGCGGCAGCAGCGGCAGCGGTGCTGACGGAGGTTGCGCGTTTATGTGGGCGCACCCAGATGGGCGCAAACCCATCGTTGAGTTTTGTGTGAGACCACCGCGTCACGATCTGACCAAATCCGTGTCATTGGGAACCCTCCACCACCCGACGCAGCCAAACAGATTAAATTAGATTAAATTGCCACTCGTGCAAGCGTTGTGACGACGCGCCATTGGTGGTTGTTTTAGCTTGCTCAGCGGTGAGCTGGAGAACGATTCTCACGACCGGATTATGTCCGCGAGGTTTCTCTCGAGACGACGTCGAGCATCATCAGGACCACAGCTGGACAGCCAGGGGTCATGTGTGTAAGGAGTACCGCGTCATTCTGACTCCCTGGACCTTGTCCTGAAGATGTTTGGTGCAGTTTCAAGCTAAACGCGGCGTATGTAATTGGCGCTCAAGCGGGCCGTGAGGATCGCTCTCAGTCCCACCGGCGGTGTGGTGCCCGGCCGCGGTGTGCGCAGTGAGGCTAAGGCCTTCATCCAGCAGCTGGGAGCCCAGCGACCCCCGCGGGAAGGAGTTGTTTGATGTTTGGGGGGAGGGTGGGGGGGGGGCAAGGGGGTGAGCCGAGAGGGGCGGTGGAGTGGACGGAGCGCGATGATGGATGGGACGGGTGATTGGCACACCACGCCGCGACAAGACCGGGTGCGGTGTGGCCGGGGCCACAGGGACGGCATGCGCTCGTGAGCTGCTGTTGCCACCTCTGAGATACAAGATAACCAAGAGACATCACGGAACGAGGGAGAATATCTCACAAGAGCCAAAGAGGGGAGAGCTACATTGTATTGTGGGTCATATCATGATTGTTAATGTTATGCGACTGACAAAAACAAGACTTTTAACATCGTGGGGAGACTGGCAGATTGCCCCAGGACATTAGCAGCTGCCTCCGGAAAGAGAGGACGGTGCTGGGAAACCCGGGACAAGTGGCAACCCCTCCCGTAAAAGCTGCTGACACGCTACCTGTGGGCTCCTACCGTGGGCCTGTCGCTAGGCCTTGCTTCGTGCCGCATTGCTAAGCGAGCTGTCGGACACTCTCCGGAGAGGAAGCGATGCGCCCAATTCTTCTCTTCAACTTCCACTGTGAGAAGAGCCGTGGCGTCTTCATGGAGCCACGGGGATTATCGGAGCCACGGCGCTTAACAGAATCGCGGCGGATATCAGAACCATGGGTGGAAAAAACCCGATTTTTCCAGCGGCAGGCATCGGGTTTTTTCTTTAATACAATTAAACCCGATTTCGGGGAATTAAAACCTGATTAATGAATACAAAACTCTGATCCAAGGCTTAGGCTGCTTCCTCGTCGGTGCTGCTATCGTACTCGGGGGGGCCGTCGGGCACGGGGTAGTCGTAGAATGCTGCGGGCAGGTTGGTCTTGATGAACACGAGCTTCTTCTCCACAATCGTTCCTTAGCTTGGAATGGATGAAGCCCATCGTTGAGAAGTGTGGTTTTGCAATTAGAACCAATTAAACCGGATTTCTCCCAATCTCAGATGATCGGGTTAAATATAAAAGAACATTTAAACCCGATTGTAAAAACCCCGACTGTGCCACCCTTGATCAGAACTGCGGAGGTTATTGGAACTATGTCTGTTGTAAGAACCGCAGTAGCGGTGATCAGAACCACGGTGGTTATCAGAGCCGCAGCTGTTATCAGAACCACAGCGGTTGTGAGAACCAAAGTGGTTATCAGAGCCACGGGGGTTAGCAGAGCCATACCGTATTCCCCTGATTACATGATGCTCCGGTGAGTAGGGTTCACGTTGTGCTTACGCATTACCCATAATTCTAAGAGCTTAAAACGCAATAATAGTCATTCATATCGACATTTGCTTCGAACTGGGACCCTATAGCATAAAGAAAGGGTTCATTGCCTGTAAGATTGGCAATTCACCAGCATTCATTCAGTCAAAGCCTGGCTGCTGATGAGACACTGAATGGCGAAAACGGTCCCGAGTTTTGCTTGTCGGTAAATGAGACTCTCCCAGAAGGCCGTGCGGCGGCTGATGGGTTATGTAACAAATGCTTTTATTGTTTTTTACGTGGAGAGACACATTTTGCGTGAACGAGATGCATTTTGTCGGCTTATTCGTTTTGTGACGCAATTCTGGGAACAACGGTTCCTGCGGGCCAAGCCGGAGCGTCTTTGTTCGTGCAGATCCCTCGCTCGACGTGGACGCGAAGCGCTGCCGGTTTGTCGTGACGCCCGCGGTTTGACGCTCACGCCACGGCGCTCTCGCTCTGCCCTCTCCGTCGCCATGCCCACGCCCGGCTCGCGGTGCCTCCGTGGCGGCCGTGCCCTATCGACCCGGGTCACCCTTGACGAAGAGACTCGAGGTCTCAGTGGGCTCTCGCCTGGCGAGATGATGCTTGTCGGTCGGCCAGGCAGTGAGCGGCGCCGCTGCCGCTAATCGTCGATAATACGTGTCGCGATGCAGGGTCACGCTTCAACTCAAGAGCTGATTCTTGAAAAATGAACGCAACTTGGTGAACGGGTGCACCTCCGGTTGCTGCGGTGGTGACGTTTCCCCATTAATTCGAATGCACAGGAGGTACAAGTTTGGTGAAGGCGCAGCCCTGCAAGTGCTCGCTCACGCAACTGCTGGCGGTAGGGCCTCCCCTGGACGGAGCGCTAGACAGCCCCTCTACTGGATTTTTTAGCGTACCTCTTTGGCGCTGGCCAGACTTTTCCCCACCACAAGCAACCTGGCGATTCCACTCACGATGGTGTCTACCCGTTTACGTTGGAGATCAAACTGGTGGTCTCAGGAGTGCGGCGTCGATTCCCGTGCACGCGACGAAGCGACGATGCGAGTCGCGTGAGATTGAGAATCGATGCCAACAGATGAATCAATGCGTCGTCTCGACATGTCCGCCAATCATCTTCCAGGTGTCAATCAGTCTGTAAGTCTCTAATCCCAATTATGAATGAATTCTAAGCGTTTAAGCTCTTGCGCAAAACCCCTGGTCATAATCATAATGTTACAGCATAAATCTTTCCTGAACACTGAACCAATATTTTCTCACCCCCAACGCAAAGTATGAACGCTAATCCTGACCTTGCAAACAATTCTAATCCCCAACAATAACCTGGTCTCCAATTAACTTTTTGTTTTATTCGGTGCCATTTATCCAGGCGCTCTGGTTTCCTCCTACGTGTAACGTGGCTGAAAACATCTGAATATATAAAGGACTGTAGAGCTTGGGCATTAGCGGTGGATCACCGCATATCTGCTGCCTCCCCACTTGTCTGTAGTTCCTCCGAGTCTTTCGAGCAAACACTGTGCAGTGGCGGTGCGCTGCAAGTCGATTCAATTGCAAATTTGTTTTGAAAATCGCATCTTCCAAAACGCGTGTTTTTCTCACAAGCTAGTCGTCATTGTCCACGCCGTGTGTGGACGGTATCCAGTGAACGCAGTGAGGACGCAGTGCGCGAGTTTGAGTTCAGAATGCTCTACACGGAGCAGGTTCCATCCAAACACAGACGGTTCTTGTAAAAACGACACAAACATCTCCAGCGTTCTTCACCACCCCACGACAGAAGCGAAACGTCGGACATGGTGAAGAAGGAGATAATTGTGGTACAACCCGGGGTGAAAACGCTTCTATTGAGCAGTGCGGGAGGACAGGGGTCAGCCGACCCGATCTGCAATGTGCAGCGCTCACTCGCGTATCTGGTGAGAACGAGTGGTGTGCGTGGGAGCAAGCGAGGTGTACGGGAGCGAGCGAGGTGTGTGCACGAGCCAGCGAGAGAGAGCGAGCGAGCGCGCGAGTTGCGAACGTGCGAGCGTGTGTCCGTGCTCGTTGCTCGCCTGTCGTTCTCAGACGTTGCGTATGTGCGACTGGGTGGCTTGGGGGCATGTAGAGGCATGCAGTGCCGATCGTGAAAGCCACTGGAATCAGAACCCATTTGGGGGCACGTTGGCATTGCGCAAACACAGCCTCCCGCTGATGTTTACACGCACATCCGCACGCATGCACGCGCGTGAGCGCATACTTGCACACGCGCGCCCGTGTACACTTGTGCACACCTGCACACACCTGTGCGTGCACGCCGAGTGCACACTTGCAGGCAGGCATATGTAATTATGCAGGCTTGCATACAAAGACAAAGATCCCCCGTAAAATCTCGAACAGACTATAGGGGCAAGTGCTATTCACGATTCGCACCTACGTAGGTCGGCATGGTGCACGAGGGGGTGGGTGGCCAGCATCACGCTTGGCTGCCTTTGTTTCGCTCGTGGCGATGTTTACAAACTGGAGCAGGTACTTGTCTGAGGCTGAGTCGACCTCGGGGAGGCCCAGGACCGGTTCAGATAATCATCACTGGTGTCGGCCGTGAGTGGGAATCGAACTCGTGTAGCTGGGTTCGGAGCGCAGGGCGCTAACCGCTCCACACACAAGTTCACCCCCACACACACTTGTCTACATGAACGGCCCCATTTCGCAATGGAGTTATGTGATGATGTTGTGCCAGGCTAGGTGCACTTTGAAGTCACCGCGAGAAGTTCAGAAGGCATTACGGAACAGACCTGGGTGATCCGGGTGTTCTGACCGGGACGACCACCACCTGTGCTTCCGACTGTGGGACATAATGGTGCACACACAGACAGACACGCACGCTTATACAAACACAAACACGCACACGAGCTGCCATACCTGAGCAATGACATACAACACCAAGTGGAAATTAATAGCATTGTGCAAATGTTGGCAGTGTCCAGGTTGGAGGCCGTTACCATCGCACTGGCGTTTCGACACGATGCCACGCACACACCAGCACACGTACACACGCGTACACACAGGCACGCGATGACCCCCCCCCCCCCCCCCGTGCGTGACTCGTGTGAGCTGACTCGCGTGTTTACAGCGCGGGTCTTCGCTAATCCGTGTCCTCACCGCCCCTTTGGCTGCAGCCCCAAACAATAACAATAGTGATGATGGTTACACCCGGCACGACTCGCCGCAGACATGAGATTGCAATCGACAACTGTTGTTGTGTTTATGAACCACTGCTAACGCAGCCTCTCCGTGCTGCCGCGTCCTCACCACGTACCGACTGACCTCACGTCGTCAACCTCACCCCTGGCCCTGCTTGGCTCCCAGACAGATTACAATGTCTTGTGAGGCCAGCGCATCATGGTTTGGTTCTGGCTCTACTCTGCAAATTGCTGGTGGAAAAACACCTGAACCGTGCTGGCCCCATGCTGGCTCAGCTCGAATATCCCGGTGGAAAAGTGGTATGAGGCAGGCCACTGCCCGTGAGTGACGCGAGTTCTCATCCCCTGGTGGTGAGTGACACGAGTTCTCTACCCCTGGTGGTGAGTGACACGAGTTCTCTACCCCTGGTGGTGAGTGACGCGAGTTATCTACCCCTGGTGGTGAGTGACACGAGTTCTCTACCCCTGGTGGTGAGTGACGCGAGTTCTCTACCCCTGGTGGTGAGTGACGCGAGTTCTCACCCCCTGGTGGTGAGTGACGCGAGTTCTCACCCCCTGGTGGTGAGTGACGCGAGTTCTCTACCCCTGGTGGTGAGTGACGCGAGTTATCTACCCCTGGTGGTGAGTGACGCGAGTTCTCTACCCCTGGTGGTGAGTGACGCGAGTTCTCACCCCCTGGTGGTGAGTGACACGAGTTCTCTACCCCTGGTGGTGAGTGACGCGAGTTCTCTACCCCTGGTGGTGAGTGACGCGAGTTCTCACCCCCTGGTGGTGAGTGACACGAGTTCTCTACCCCTGGTGGTGAGTGACGCGAGTTCTCTACCCCTGGTGGTGAGTGACGCGAGTTCTCTACCCCTGGTGGTGAGTGACGCGAGTTCTCAAGCGTAGTCAGTTGATGATCTTGGCCCGGTCGCCGGCGAACGCATTTGAATAATTTTTATTTGCTACTCAATTCGGCGTCTTGAGCTTACTTTAGCGACAACTTGATTTGATTGGCTTTGTCACTGGGTGGTAGAGGGCTACAATTCCACAATTTATTTCATACCCTACACGATCTATCCCAAAATAAACGTTTATGAATCACCATATCTGTCGTGAAAGCCTGCGTCTACAATTTCACACGGTGGTCCGTTCAGCTCCTGCCATGGGAGCGTGTTGTTATTTTCACCGCTGGCGTCAGGGCCCATCGGCGGAAGCGGTCGCCGTGTTTGTTGGTCTCGGCCGAGCCGGGAACCGTGGCGATGCCGTCCCCAGCAGCATTGGAATGGCGGCCAAAAGGACCTCTCTGCCCGCTCGTAATAAATTTCACCACGCACTGCCAGACCGCTCCCTCGGGCCCCCGTGTCCGCTGCGGTCAATCAAATTCAATTAAGATTTAATAACGCGCCTCCTGCCCGCGCCGCCCACCCTGGCTGCTAGGGACTGGCGGCCCGAGCCGATCTGCGTGCGCGCCGTCCCATTAGCGACGGCGCCATTCGGCAATTAGCGCGACAACCTCTTCCCGCAGCCGTCCGTGCTGCCCACCACGCTGCCAATACAAACACAGCCGCCATTCGCCACGGCGCATGTGCCAGGCCAGGTGCACCTGGCCGTCGTCACCTTCGTCGTTTCCACGCTCTACGTCACTCTCTCGCCTCTCTCTCTCCACGCGTCGTGGAGAAGGGTGATTGAACGGAACGTCACCCGTTATATATTCTTCCGGTGTTATTGCTGAACGGGGCGAGTGTTTATCTATCTATATATACTAGCAGAAGTACCCGGCGTTGCCCGGATGAAAAATATATTTCTTAATAACCTTACATATATACACAGATGGGCTGCTACCCCTGCCCCCCCCCCCCCCAGCCACGATCTCCTCGGCCGCTGTGCAGTAATATGTACGGCCTATAGTGTGGTGGGGTGTCGAGGCCTAGTACCGTGCAGAGCCTCCGGCCTCGCCTAAATTGCCCACTCGGCTGAGGCTGGGTACTGGGGCCGTCCCCCCCCCCCCGCGCTACAATAATACTGTCTAATCGCTATAATTTTATTATCTACCGACCCTATAATAGTAATTGCACACATTGGGGTGGGGGGGGGGGGGTGAAGAGGACGTGAAACTTTGATGAATTTACCTCAGAGTCGCGTGTTAATGCGTGCTTATATTTTTAACGGGAATTAAAAATGGCGTCCACCCCGCAGCGAATGCGTCGCTACCCGTTGCCAGGGGCAACCGCCGTGGAAAACCAAACGGACCAATCGTGTCTCGCAAATCCCTCACATTTCGTCCAATGAAACTGCGTATGGTCCGGCGACACACAGACAGACAGACAGATTTGCGATTTTATATATATAGATATACACTTCAGTGGCAAGATGTCACTCCCAACTGCTGTTAGCCGTGGCTGGGAATTGACCTTCCATCGCTGGGGTCGCGGGTCAGCGCGCTCATGTGTGGATGACGTTCACGACAGGGACAGGGGATCGAGGTTCGTGCCATCGTGAGTTGAGAGGATTCCCGGCATCGTTACGCGCCGCGTTCTCTCCGTACGGATGACGTAGTTGCGTCACACCGGCCACGCGCGCATCAGTCGCATTAACGAGGGCTTCTGTTGCGGCTACAATGCCGATGGGTATCGCCGTGCCCATTTCGAGTAAATTGCCCTTAAGTAATACGTGGCCGCCATTCTCTTTCTGAGGCGCAATTGAATGTCACAACAGAGGGGGGAAATTGTTCAATGATTACGGGCGAATAGAATTAAGGTGATTTCCCTCACTTGTCTGTCGCGAATTTTGTGGGAGATAATTAACCGTATTGAATGGAACGTGTGCCCCCCCGTCCGTCCGTCCCCCCGCCCTCCTTCCACTGCCTCCCCAATATACAACGTTGTTAACGAGATAAGGGGCCGTCCATAAATGACGTCACGCGATTTTTGACAATTTTTGACCCCCCCCCCCCAAAAAAAATAAAACATGCTTCAAATCGCTTTAAACTATTGTTGTCATTGTAGTGCGTATTTAATGTGGCGCTGCACTCTGATATTGTAGGAGAAAACATTTATTAAGAAGTCTATTTAATTAAGTAGAACGTGCTGTTTCTATTTATTTAAAGTTGCGCATTTTGATGTGACGTCACATTTCTCACCCCCTCCCCCCCATCGTCACACATCGTCACAAATGTCTGACCCCCCTCCCCTAGGTGCGTGACGTCATTTATGGACGGCCCTTAACCGTTGCGGTGTTAGAGGCCCATTCACGAGTTGCCACGTCTCGGCGTGTTAGCGCACTTTGGTGGCGACCTACCGCACGGGAGTGGTGCTCTGTTACCGGATCGTTGTAAATAATAACAACAACAATAAACAACAACAATCAACACGATGTATGACGTGCGCATGCGTGGCGAGTCGGGACACGAGCGACTTTGACGCAACTCAAAATTCCCACCAAACTTTTCTTCGTCTCCATAGCAACGGCGTTGTTGCCGTTGATGACGCCACACCCCGTGACCATGCGCCCAACCAATCACAGAGCTGTGAAACCCGCGTGGTCACTATGAGACCGAGTTGATTTGATCTCCTATTTGTCTTGCTTCATACTTGCTAAGATGATGCCCTGGTGTGACTTTAAGACGTTCACAGTCCCGGTGTTTATCAGTTGCATGATAATAATAATGACGACTCATCACACGGTATTATCTCTCACCTCTTACGCTATTGTGAGGCATTCCCCGTCTTGCTGTGCGCTGTGTCCACCCCAAATCCCATCGCTGACCGGCAGTATTGAACCAGGGGCCTGGTGAAGCCAGTGTCGTCCGATTGTCGTTTGTGCAGGGGACGTACTACATTTACACCACTGCTCCAGGACATGAAGTCAGCACATTGCTTCAATAATACCGTGTGACCTTAACATAACAATTGTACACAATATGCGATATTAAACGACAAACCTAAAACTTAACTATGTTTTATTTTACCAGGTAAGGCCCACTGAGCTTCATAGCTATTTTTCATAAGTGACCTGGCCACAAATGATCGCTCAACGAAGTGGCTCATCGTGTGGACATTTATAGCAGCTAAATCATTTAAACGCGTGACGTTGATTCTAAATGTAGAGGGTAAAACCAAAGGTCCTGGAGAAAAATCCATGTGACCACGAGGAGAACATGCAAACTCCAAACATACAGCAGGTGTCAGGGTCGAACTCCTGCATACCAGGCGAGGTAGTTAACATCTGGCCACGTGGGACCCCATTGTTACATGCACATGACCCTCCGTAAGTGCCCGTCAATTAGCAAAGGTTTGCTCGCATGCCGCTCTCTGCTCCTCTGGCATTGAGTTATTCCTCTTAGTCTCGTGCCCATGATAGCTCCTGGTCTTTCCTGATTCGCATTTGGCAACCCGAAGATGCAGCCATGGCGAGATGTGTACTGGATGTGGTGTGACGGGGTTACTCGTTTTTCGGGGTTGGCTGAAGCGAAGGGCTCGCGACGTCAGCGACTCTCACGTTGACGTGGCGTCAGCCACGGTGAGTCCCTCCCCAGGTGATGGTTCTTTCCTCAAACCCACGTCGCATCTTTGACTCTTCGTCAACCCAGATGGAGACGTGCTCTTTCGTTGGGAGTACAATTTGAGGGAAGAGCGATGGGAATTGGCTCCACTGTGCTTGTCTCTCTCTCTCACTCACAATTAGATGACAAAAACCCCCACAACATATCAAAATGAGTCCCATTGAGAGTTGGCCGTTGAAGGAAAAAAACCTCTTAAGAAGGGGATAATTCTGGCTCCCGCTGCAAACGATACGGTGCGTCTGTACGGCGACGGGGTCTAGGGTTTAAGGTTCTGAGTTTCTCTGGAAAGAGAAAAAGTCGGGAGGGAAAAATCCCAACAGTCATCACCGTCTCAAAGATCCGCGGCGGTGTGGGCGACGGCAGCGGCCCCCGAGAGCGCTCGCGGCGTCCGCGACAGCGGCGGGGGGGGGGCACCGCGGGGGGGGGGGCACCGCGGGGGGGGGGGGGGGCACCGCGGGGGGGGGGGGCCACCGCGGGGGGGGGGGGCCACCGCGGGGGGGACACCACGGTGGGGACAGCGCCGTGGCGGGGACACGGGATACCCGTGTGAGTGCTCGTCCTCTCCGTGCCGTAAGTGGAGAGGCCAGGGCAGGGGGGCGGGAGGTGGGGGGATTGGTGGGGGGGGGGGTGCTGAGGGGGGCGCGCCGCACAATCATCATGTAATCCGGCCAATTATGACAGTGGAGAGAGAGAGAGAGGAAGAGGGTCTTTTAACCCTTTGTGTGCCGAGACGGGGGCGGCTGTAATCATCGCGGCGTCCCCACGCCCGCTCGCCCGCTCGCCCGCTCGCTCCTCCGCTTTGTCCGTCGCGTCGTGCCGCCAGCCGGTTGGCGCGGCGTCCGACGTTTCGCTCCAGGTCCTTGCGAGCCTTTTCAGGATCCGCACGGAGCGTTTCCCTTTCTCCCGGGGGTTCTGTGGGGCCACCGCCTACTGTCGGTGTGCGAACGTCGGCAGGGCCGACGTTACTTAATTCCCGCGTCATCCAATTAATGCCTTGTCTCCCGTGCGACCGACAGCCACGTGCGTTACGAGTGGCGTGGACGGGTGGGGGGGACGTTGCAGGCGTGAGGAGGAGACCCGCAGTGGCGTGACGCTCCAGGAAGCCTCGGCGCTGCGCGCACGGCGCGGCTCCAGTGCAGGAGGCCGACGCAGCGACGGCTCTCGTGTCGGGGAGCGCGACGCTGAGCCAGGCGCCCGTCGGCTCGTTTGGCGTTGCCGGCTCGTGCCGCTCGTGCCGCTCGCGCGTCGTTGGGACGCGATGTCCGACGTTTCGCACCGCGTGCCCGAGAGCCCCTTCGAGGGCGCCGTGCCGAAACGATGCCCGGCACGACTCGGAAACTGATCTCGCAAATGGCCACCGACATGTTAACGTGGAATATTCAGCAGGGCTGCCGATGAACATGAGGAGTTCCCTCTTGCACATTTAAGCCAGGAGAGACTTTCACGTGAATTTCCTATTCACGTGAGAGTTTGCCGTTCGCTGGGGTTGGAGTGTTTGTGTTGAGCGACCGGGTCATGTGACGGGGTAATGTTCGTGTCAGGGTTGGGGTATAATGTCCGTGTCAGGGTTGGGGTATAATGTTAGTGTCAGGGTTGGGGTATAATGTTAGTGTCAGGGTTGGGGTATAATGTTAGTGTTAAGGCTAGAATTAGTGGTCGGGGTTAGGGCTAGGGGATAGTGTTCTTGTTGTGGGTTGTGTTCAGAGTAGGGGTAGTGTCAGTGTTTGGGTTAGGGCACTGTGTCAGCGTTAGAGGTCGGGTAGTGTTTGGGATCGTGTGAAGGTGCAGTGCTCGGGGTGATGCGTGCCACTGTTGTAACATCTCTGGCTTGTTCACTGCGTGAAGGCACGCATGTCGATGCGGAAACAGCTTTTCTCTGAGGTCGCGATTCCCGTTGTTACGTGGACGTTGAGATGTGCATGTTCTGTCACTATCAGACTCATCACAACAACACGCTCACTAACCCAATCACTCACTCGCTCACCCACTCACTCGCTCACTCACTCGCTCACCCACTCACTCGCTCACCCACTCACTCACTCGCTCACTAACCCACTCACACCAAATCACTTACCCAACTCACACAAAAAAGTACAGTATACAAACTCGTGTGTTGTTGAGGAGCATTGTGGGTAATTTTGGGAATTCAGTGATCGCGATTTCAGTGTACGTGTAGGCTTTCATACGTAGTCCAGAAATTGTCAACATTTTGGTCGCTTTTCAACATTTCTCTGATTTTTTATGAGGAATCAAGTTGTCATATTTGCCTCCACGTGACAACTTGATTTGATTGGCTGTGTTACTGGGTGGTGGAGTGCAATAGCTGACAATCGGCATTACACCCACACGACGATCTAACCCAAAATAACTCGTTACGAATCACAATAGAGGATTTTTATGGGTAGACGTACCTTGCGGTCTAGTGGTAGTGCCTTACGCCAATAACTCTTACTCCAAGCCAGCCGAGCAGTGTTCTGTAACACGTTGGGTGAGACATTAAGCCATGGGTAAGAGTCTATTGGAGCCAGTTGGCCGGTGCACCAAATATTATATTTGATTCTTTTTTTATACGGCAAAATTAAATGTATACTATAGTGTCACGAGCGCGCGCACGCGCGTATCTGTAAGCTTGGCGGGTGTCAGTAGCACGATGGCAGCTTTGGCGTGGTGCTTCCCGTCGAACGCGCTCTCGATCTGAGCCACGCACGGTCCGACAGCAACCACGATAACAGCAACAACTATAACAGCAACAACGATAACAGCAACCACGATAACAGCAACAACAATAACAGCAACAACGATAACAGCAGCAACAGCGGACGCCGTCAGGCGGCTACCGCACGCGCCCATGGCCGTGCGTGCGGTGCGAGCAGCAGCAGCAGCGCGGCGCTCGCCCACGTCGCATGCCAGTCAGGTGATGGCTGCCTGTCATGTGATGGACACATGACACGCAACATGTGACAGACGCAAGACAATACTAATAATAATTTACAGTAACATCGGAAACGGTCCGAGGTCTCTCCTTCACCAACGCACATTGATTCGGGTGGTGAAGTGTGGTAAAACAACCCTGGTGACTGACATGGGGAGGCCATTATCCAGCAGTGGATTGAGAAAGGCTGGCATAGAGAGATGGGACTCGAGACGCATTCCTCTTAAACCGGAAAATAACGGTAACCCAAATAATCACAACCACCCAAACACGATGAGCCAGTGGTGGAAATTCCGCATTACTATGGCAGCAGTCAATCTGTTAGCAGGACGACCGCGATGGCAGTGACCTAACGACGTGCTTCGCAAGCGCTCGTCGTGAGTGGTTCTCGCTGTCGCCCCGAATTCCGAGTTGCTGCTGCTGCTGCCGGTGAGTTTCACACCTCGGCGATGTCCAGACCCCCAGACCCCCCCCCCTGCGTCCCCCTCGTAGCGAGCGGGACCTTACGGGGCATCCCTCAAGAGCCAATTGCTGCTGAAGTTGTGTGCTCCCAGAAGGCCGTGGGGCCACGCCAGAGGAAGTTCTACAGAGCCCTCTGTAGCTGAGTGAGGGTGGGGGTTGTAGCTGTAACTGAGTGAGGGTGGGGGCTGTAGCTGAGTGGGAGTGGGGGCTGTAGCTGTAGCTGACTTCTCCCGAGCCGTCTAGAGGTCTTGGAAGAGGTGGGCAGGACACACTTCACCCCACCGCGCGCGACCTGGCGATCACGGACTAACTGCGGCGAGGCGATGTATCCTCCCGGGTGGACAGGGGTGGCTGGGGAGGATGGGGAGATTATTTAAGATTCTTGCCCCCACTGTTCCAACTTCTGGGTCGGTCTCCCAGACCCTAACATCGTCCAGGGCCCCGAGACTGCTCTGATTGGCTGCGGGGGGCTAAGCCCCGACGGCGGTGCCGGCGCTTCTCTTCGCGCTGTGTGGCCCAGCGGGCCCGGTGGTCTCGGGGAGCCGGTGGCTCAATAACTGCCGTGGGCCCCGTGCGCACATTAGCAGGGCCACAATCTAATTAGCGGCACGCTGCAGGTGCCGCGCTCTCAACGTCACGGTTAACGCTCGATTCTTTTTTTAATCAGCAGCCTTATCACTCCGTTGTGAACCACAATATTGAAAAATTAATCTAAAACCACCCATTCGCTCACAATTTTATGCACATGTCGAATAATACAAATTATAATACTTTTCAGTCTTCTGTCAGTCCACTGCTGGACGAGGCACCCCACGCCACGTCAATTATGGGGGTCATTTGACCATACTTCACCACGTGGGTCGGTGTGGGTGCAATGAAGGTGGGAATGGAGGTGCCCAGGACCAGTCCAGATATCGCTCGCCACTGATGAGAGCCGTGGCCAGGAATTGAACTCAAGTCCCGGGGGTGCCACTGATCACTGTGCCACGTATGCCCCTGGTGCATCTAACAAACATAACATTTTACACACACACATAGACACACACACATAGACACACACACACAGAAACACACACACACACACATAGACACACACACACATAGACACACACACACAGAAACACACACACACACATAGACACACACACATAGATACACACACATAGACACATACACACAGAAACACACACACACACATAGACACACACACACATAAACACACACACACATAGACACACACACACACACATAGACACACACACATAGACACACAACAACAACCGCCATTCGCCACTAAGTGGCGGTGACGTCACCATGACGCTTGTGCCAGGCCAAGTGCACCTTGAGGCCACGTGAAGTGTCGAACGCCCGCTGGCAGGAGGTCACGGGGCAGACCCAGCAGGTGCCACGGGTCGACTGAACCGAGATGACCGAGATGACACACACACACACATAGACACACACCACATAGAGACACAACAACAACAACCGCCGTTCGCCACTAAGTGGCGGTGACGTCACCACGACGATTGTGCCAGGCCAAGTGCACCTTGAGGCCACGTGAGGTGTCGAACGCCCCGCT
>NC_136330.1:440143-612643 GCF_964198595.1 Lampetra fluviatilis
AGCTGGAGCTGAGTAGCTGAGTAGCTGTAGCTGGTGCTGAATAACTGAGTAGATGAGTAGCTGTAGCTGAGTGAGTTATTTAACGCTTCTCACACGGCCCCGCGCCGCTCCCGCTGCCGGTCTCACATTCGCCCGGTGCGCATCTCTCTCTGCTCTTCGTACGAGGTAAAGGCGCAGCCCTGCAAGCACGCGCGGGGTTTGGTGACGGGCTCGGATATATCGGGGCGCCCCACCCCTCACTCAGCACCGTCGCCGCCACCATAGGGGGAGGATACTCGGGGCACTGTTGGCAAGAACCACCGTGAAGTGACAACGAGGCAAAGATTCCCCCGGTAGCCTTCACAGACCAATGGGGCAAGTGCTGTTAGCGAGCACCTGTCAATGCGAAAACGGCACACGCGAGGGAGTGGTGCGGCTGCCACGACGCCCAGCCGCTTGCCTCCCCGGTGCTGATGTTCGCACACCGTTGTAGCGGGTGACACTTTGAAGGCTGAGTAGACCCAGGGGAGAGGGTTTGGGACCGGTTGAGACGTTCGCCCACCGACTTTTGGCCGCGAA
Source organism: Lampetra fluviatilis (assembly GCF_964198595.1). Lineage (NCBI taxonomy): Eukaryota > Metazoa > Chordata > Hyperoartia > Petromyzontiformes > Petromyzontidae > Lampetra > Lampetra fluviatilis. Next base: position 440,702 of record NC_136330.1, read on the forward strand.
GCGCGAATCAGCCCCGGGTGGCCGGGCTGGGGAGGAGGGCGAGCACGCGCAGCGCAGGTGCGCGCAGGTGGCGTTGGCATTACCTGCCGTCTCTTGACGTCGGCTTCGCAGGTATGCGCTGCCGTGCTACAACAATTGGGGGCTAATTGATGGGTGGCGAGCGGCGCGGCCGCTCCAACAGAGGGGCCTCCCCTGGGAATGGGCCGACGGTATTGAGCACGCGTAACACAAGGTGTCCCGCGGAACCCTTTCAAGCTGCGTGCGAAGGGAGGAATTAAATAAAGTGTACGAACTTCAGGCGCGCACACACGCACACACACGCGCGCACCCCGTGTGTAATCACAGGTGACTTAAAGCAGTCGCGATGAAGCGTGCGTTCAGTTACACGCGCTTTCCCTCGCCCAGGTCAATCGACCACACAAACAGGTGCTAGCAGATCTCCGTGCGGGGGGGGGGGGGCGAGGAGGAGGAGGCGGAGCAGGAGGAGGAGGGAAGCGATGGGAACGGAGACGGAGCGAGCGAGAGGGAGAAAGTCGACTTGTGCCGCTGGCTGGTGCCGCGCTCGCTCGCCCACCCACCACCGCCGCCCCCGCTCCCCGGCCACTGTCCCCTCTTTTCAACCAATTAAGTATTTTGCCGATTATTCACGATTTCTCGTGCGGGTTTAGAAAAAAATATATTTTGCTCGCGCGTTCGCTCAGCTCCCCTCTTCTCTTTGCTGATTAGGAAACTTTCTGCATGGCTCGCTCATTTGCGAAGCCACAAGTTAAAGCGGATTAGGCATTTCCATGACAACAGCTAATCTTTTCAGAGGCATACGGCTGGTGTCAGCGCTGTGCTTGCGCCCGCGCGTGTGTGAGTGCGTGAGAGTGTGCGTGTGGTACGCGTGAGTGTGGTGCGTGTGTGAGTGTTTGAGTGTGTGCTGGTTAGTGCGCGTGTGTGTGTGGTGTGCATGCGTGTGCATGCGTGTCCGTGTGTCAGTATTTGTCGGACGATGCAGACTGGGGCAGCAGCAGTGGCAGCAGCAGTGACGGTAGTGGCGGTGGTCCGGCAAGCAAACAAATGCCAACGTCCCCCAAACGTAAAACGATAATCGCAAAAATTAAAGCAAAGGACATGCGTGCGTGCATGCGTGCGTGGGGAGTGGTGACACAGCGGTTAGCGCGCTGCGCTACTCACCCGGTGACCCGAGTTCGATTCCTGCGCACAGCCACCAACACCAGTGACGATTATCTGAAACGGTCCTGGTGGGCCTCCCCTAGGTCGACTCAGCCTCAAATGAATACCTGGTATGGTGTATATACATCGCAACTCGGGAGACTAAGGCGGCCAGGCGTGGTGCTGGCCACCCACTCCCTCGTGTGCCGTGCCCGCCTTAATAGGTGCTCGCTAACAGCACTTGCCCCAACAGTTTGTTGCAGACTATACGGGGGATCTCCGTCGTTGTCGTCTTTGCACCTAGCATGGCACAAGCACCGTGGTGACGTCACCGCCGCTTAGTGTTGAACGGCGGTTGTTGTTGTTGTTGATGCAAAAGTGAACACTTTTGATTGTGGGATGATGCATAAGTGAAAACTTTAGCATCATCCCACAATCACACCGCCCGTACACAAAATATAGTATGTTAATTGGCGACGTTTAATGCGCCGTTCACGAGGGCCATTGCCTGAAACGTCGCCGGCGTGTGATTGTGCACAGCGAGTAGTTGGACGAAGCTGCTGCTGCTGCTGCTGCTGTTGCTGCTGCTGCTGCTGCTGCAGCAGCAGCAGCAGCTTGCCCCGGCGCTGCGTGTGCTACCACGGTCAAAGCCGACCCGGTCGCCTCCTGTTCATAGCGTCTGACAGCAACGGCGTCGGTTTAATCGGCCTTGATCCTGCTGGTGAGACACAGATTGTCGAATCCGCTCCAGAGATGTTTCCAGCTCGAACAAAATCTGGTCAACAATAAATATGTGGCATTGTTATTATTATGTGGATAAATGTACTTCTGCTTATTTATTTATCTCAGTAAAGATTCACTGAGATTTAGATTTAAGTTGTTTTGTGAAGGTCCAATTCACACAGAGTTGTATCAATATACAACCGTGTGTAGTTGTATGACACGGCTGACAGCAAATAGAATGTAACGTCCTTTGTGAAGCCACTGCTGGATGAATGCATCTCCGTGCCATGCCGGTCACGGGGGTTGTTCGACCATACTTTACCACTCTGGTCAGCGCGGATTGGTTCGTGATCAAGGGGAACCCTTAACTGTTTCGGATATCGCTCGCCACGCATGTTGTTTTTGTTGACCGTGGCTGGGAATTGAACTCGGGTCGCCGGCTCCAGCTTCAGCGATCCAGCCGCAGCGCGGTGACGAGGAGCGGTGCTCCGGTGATTGTTGCCCCAACAACAACAACAACAACTGATGGTTCTTTCGCACTCTCTGGTACTCGACAAGCCTCGGTCACGAGCGATGTTGTTGCCACATCCGAATAACACTGACACCAAGGCCATTCGTGTCCATGCCAGGCGTTAAACATCGTGTGTTATTGATATCCATCGCTGCGACAGTTTTCCAGCTTTTGAACCAAGCAGTCCGACGTGGAGTGGGAGTCGTAGAGCCAGGAGAGTGGAGGAATCATAAGTTATTGAAATATCTCGTATAGGTTACCTTTGTGCATTCTGTTGTGAGTTGACAATCGATAGAAATAGCTGAGTGAGAGTCGGGGCTGTGGCGGTAACTGAGAGAGCGCGTTGTTGTTGGTTCCGTCTAACGCTCCCACGCCGCTCCCGCTGCCGGTCTCACATTCACCCTGTGCGCGTCCCCGCTCTTCGTAAGAGTTAAAGGCACAGCCCTGCAAGTGCTCGCTCACGCCGCTGCTGCTGGAAGGGCCTCCGCTAAAGGGGGGCTCTAGAGAGCAGCTCGAGAGGGTATCTGGCCTATTCTTCCACTTTGGCCGGATATCTTGGGTGCCGACGTGGCCCACTGGGAGCGCGTTCATGGTTCGAATCCGGCGGCTGCCCTGATTAATACTTTTGCTTGTGTGGTATTAACCGTGGCAACGCTTCACAGCGGACGTAAAAAAAAAATTGCGTGACGCCATTCGCACGAAGAGGCCATTGCGTGCTGGCGTTACGGTCCAAGTTTGTCAAAGTAAAAAAATGACACCGCTCCTAAGTCAGTTGGGATTCCACAACACAGCAACCATCGCCTTGCCTACCACGAGCGACTTGGCAAGACCCTCCTAAACAAGAGTCGCGAGAATAGGCGCGACTGCCCTGGCTCAACAAGCGAAATCACAACAACAACAACAACAATCGACTGTGGCAGAGCCATTGGCATTGCCGGGTGGGGCAGGGGCGGTGGGGGTGATGTGAGGAACCCGGCACCGTTGTTGCCACTGCCGCGCCGGGAGGTCGTCTCGAACCGGCCGGACCCCGGGATGCGAGTCCGGCGTGGTGACCCATGGCCACACCGGGGCGGCACGGTGCGCGTGCTGACTGAGCGAGTCGAGGTGAATCTGCGTGAGAACTGGGGTGGGGGGGCCGTGGTGGCGGGGGGCGCAGTACGAGGGGGTCTCAGGGCGCCCCCCCCCCCCGTGTGCCCACGCGGTCAGCGCACTGCGCTCCGAAAGAGGCCAAACCCGAGTTCGATTCTCGCTCATGACCAACATCCGTAACAAGTGTCTCTCTGGACGTACCCCGCTGCTTCCCATGAGATGGACTTAAATGAGCACGCGAATCACCAATGGGGAGACAAAGGCGGTCGGGCCCTGGTGCTACCACCAACCCCCTCGTGTGCCGTTCCGGCCTTCCATAGGTGCTCGCTAACAGCACTTAGCCCAACAGTCTGTTAAGGTTGTACGGGGGATCTTTGTCTTTTGTGTACGTGTGAGTGTGTGATTATGTATGAGTGTGAGTATATATATTATGTGTGTGTATGTGTGTATGTATGTGTGAGTATGTATGTATGTTGAGTGTATATGTAGAAGTGTGTTGTGTGTATGTGAGTGTGTATGTGTGAGTGTGTGAGTATGTATATGAGTGTATATGTAGAAGTGTGTGTGTATGTGAGTGAGTGAGTGTGTGAGTATGTGTGTTTGTATAACTGTGTGTTTATGTGTGAGTGAGTGTGTGAGTGGGGGTGTATGTTGAGTGTATATGTAGAAGTGTGTGTGTATGTGAGTGAGTATGTGAGTGTATGTGAGTGTGTGTATGTGTGAGTGTGTGAGTATGTGTGTATGTTGAGTGTGTATGTAGAAGTGTATATGTGTATGTGTGTGAGTGAGTGTGTGAGTAGGTATGTATGTTGAGTGTGTATGTAGACGTGTGTATGTGTGTATGTGAGTGAGTGAGTGTGTATGTATGTATGTTAAGTGTGTATGTAGAAGTGTGTATGTGTGTGTGTGAGTATGTATGTTGAGTGTGTATGTAGAAGTGTGTGTGTATGTGTGTGAGTGAGTGTGTGAGTGTGTATGTATGTTAAGTGTGTATGTAGAAGTGTGTATGTGTGTATGTGTGTGTGAGTATGAGTATGTATGTTGAGTGTGTATGTAGAAGTGTGTGTATGTGTGTGAGTGAGTGTGTGAGTATTGTGAATGTAGAAGTGTGTATGTGTGTGTGAGTGTGTGTGAGTATGTATGTTGAGTGTGTATGTAGAAGTGTGTGTGTGTATGTGTGTGAGTGAGTGAGTGTGTGAGTGTGTGTGTATGTAGAAGTGTGTATGTGTGTGTGAGTGTGTATGTATGTTGAGTGTGTATGTAGAAGTGTGTGTATATTGAAGTGTGTGTATGTAGAAGTGTGTGTGTGTATGTATGTGTGTATGTATGTTGAGTGTGTATGTAGAAGTGTGTGTGTGTATGTAGAAGGGCGTGTGTATGTGAGTGTGTATGTGAGCGAGTGAGTGTGTGAGTATGTAGAAGTGTGTATGTAGAAGTGTGTATGTGAGTGAGTGAGTGTGTGAGTATGTATGTATGTTGAGTGTGTATGTATGTGTGTGTATGTGAGTGTGTATGTAGAAGTGTGTATGTAGAAGTGTGTGTGTGTATGTGAGTGAGTGAGTCAGTGTGTGTGTATGTGTGTGTGAGTGTGTATGTATGTTGAGTGTGTATGTAGAAGTGTGTGTATGTGAGTGAGTGAGTGTGTGAGTATGTGTGTATGTAGAAGTGTGTATGTGTGTGTGAGTGTGTATGTGTGCGTGAGTGTGTATGTAGAAGTGTGTATGTGTGTGTGAGTGTGTATGTATGTTGAGTGTGTATGTATAAGTGTGTGTATGTGAGTGAGTGAGTGTGTGAGTATGTGTGTATGTAGAAGTGTGTATGTGTGTGTGAGTGTGTATGTGTGCGTAAGTGTGTATGTAGAAGTGTGTATGTGTGTGTGAGTGTGTATGTATGTTGAGTGTGTATGTAGAAGTGTGTGCGTGTGTACGTGAGTGAGTGAGTGGGGTTGGTGCTGCTGGCGGGAGAGGGCGCGGTGCTGCCGCTGTGTTTGCTCTGCGCGGGGTGGGTGTTGGTGCTCTCCCAAAAAGCACGCGGGGGGGGGGGTGGGGGCTGGGGGGTGGGGGCTGTGCATAGTATTGGGGGCGGATGGGCGACACAAAGCCGATCACAGGCTTGAGTGCCCATGTAAAGGCTCCCGCCATGCGCAGGTGCAGGCACTGGGCCCTTCGTGGTGGTGTCGGGATGATGATGGGGTGGTGGTGGTTGGGGGGGAGCTGTGCGGGTGTTCAGCCACTCACTGTGGATGATGGTGGAGCGGCAGGAGGAGGGGGTGGGGGCTGTGTGAGTGAGTGAGTTGGGGGGGGGGTTGGAACGTCAGTGCCCCCCCCCTCCCCCCTGTTTGTGGACCACACACGCACACGGCGTGGGGAGGGCGCGATTAAGCGGTGCTGGAAGGAGGGAGAGGAGGAGGAGGAGGGAGAGGAGGATGAGGGTGAAGGCACGGGGAGGAGGGCAGGGGGGGGGGGGACGCGCGGCACGGAGACGGAGCGCTCTGTCTGTGCGGGAGGGTTGGAGAATTCCTCCTCCTCCTCTATCGGGCATCGCACCGACATCACGGCCGGTGATGAAGATGATGATGCAGATTTTTTACGTGCGTCTGTCTTCAAGTGTGTGTGCCTGTGTGTTTATCTCTTTGGTTTTTCTTTGATTGTCTCTGCCCTGATTTCGATTCGATTGTTTTTGCCCTTGATTGTCTTTTACTCCATTGCGGTACTTTGTTTTCATGTTCTTGTAATTGTAATTTTGGTGACCTAAGGTCACTCTTGCGAGTGAAACTAACCTGGCCACGTGAGTTCTCACCTGGCTCAACAGAAACAACTTGAAACTTGATAAAAAAAAAATAATTACATTCACGATATACACACGAATAACCATTATCATAGGCACCACGCACACATACCACGCACGCACACCACGCACGCACACCACGCACGCACACCACGCACGCACGCACACCACGCACGCACACCACGCACGCACACCACGCACGCACACCACGCACGCACACCACGCACACACCCCACGCACACACGCCACGCACACACGCCACGCACACACACCACGCACACACACCACGCATGCTGGCTTACGGGTACTCCCATTCACAAGACGCATCCCATATGAATCCCTGCATACTCTAGTGCCAAGTGATGTTAGCCAGCACCTATTAAGGTTGGCACGACACAAGGGGGCGGTGTGCACATCATCCCACCAGGTACTAATTTAAGGCTGAGTCGACCTAGGGGAAAGGGCCCGTGACCGGTTCAGACATTCACCACCCACAAATGTTGGCCCCTGGGTGAGAATCAAACCCGGGTTACGTGGGTTCGTAGCGAGGTGCGCACACAGGTGCCACTCATTTACGGCTGAGTTTATCTAGGGGAGGCCCGGGACCGCTTCTGATGTCGCTTGCCACCGTAGTTAGCCGTGGCTGGGAATCGAATTAAGTTTGCTGGGTCCGTAGCGAAGTGCGTGACCGACAGCGCCACCACTATCCACACGCGCACACACGCACACACGCAGTCACCCATACAAAAGTTGTGCAGCCTGAAGAATGGCTGGCCAGATGGTGCCTTTATTGTTCAAAAATTAAAGACTCCTAACGCCTTCTTCAACGCACATGCACGTGCACACACCCACACACACATGCGAGCACGTACACACACACGCCCACACTGGTGCACACGCACAGACCCACACTGGCACTCACACACGCACCAGCACTCACACTAGCACGTACACACACACTGGCAGACACACTGGCAAAGACACAGACACACACATGCACGGACACACACGCACGGACACACTCACACACAGATACACACACGGACACACACATGCAACTGTGACGTGATCGCACTATGAACGGCAACTTTCAACGTTTCAGGAAATGTATCGCCTGTAATAGACTCGCGTTTGCGCGCTGTTCCTCTTGTCACGTTGTTGTCTTTGCTCTGACTTCTATTTGATGTTGTTTACTACGCCGAGTCTCTTGGGTTGTCTTTGCTCTGTTTGCTCCATCGCAGTGATAGCTGTTGTCACGTGGGTGACCCGGTTCACCGGAGCAGATTAAACTCTCCCCTCCAGCTCCCTTTGGGTTCCCAACCCCGTTTAACAAATCACCTTTCTCTGGCTCACAACTATCACATTTCACACATTTTCCACGTAATTTCGTGTTATTTTCATTGGACGTAACTCTTATGTCATTTTCGTCGGTCACCTGCTGTTCTATTTGGTAAATGAACCATCTCAGGTAAACAAGAACAAGAAGACGAAGAAGCTGTGTGCTTTACAAGCCACGTGATAACCAGGTATTCCTGACACGAAGCCTGCTTCCCGTACCAGATGAAGCTTCAGGGCCCCCAGCGTTGTGTTCAACTCCTTCCCTTGACCGTTTCACCACCACCACCACCACCATCACCACCCATACCTGATGATGACAAATTCTCCACTGCCATTCACCCTGGTTAATTCTGTTTCGGTTTTTAAATTTGATCTGCCAATTGCGGAGCCAAAAATCTGAATTTCAAGCGAACAAAACATGTTTCAATTTGTCAAATAACTTGGAGTAACACACACACAGCGATGCTGTGGTTTTAATGATAAAGTTATTCGGTAGGGTTTATCATAGCGCTATAGTATTCAGTTTCAACCAATATAGTGTGGGTGGGTGAATGGGTGAGTGAGTGAGTAGGTGAGTGAATGAGTTAGTGGGTGGGCGAATGAGTGAGTGAATGAGTGAGTGGGTGAATGAGTAAGTGGGAGGGTAAATGAGTAGGTAGGTGGGTGAATGAATGACTGAGTAGGTGGGTGAATGAGCGAGTGAGTTGGTGGGTGAACGATTGAGTGGGTGAGTGAATGAGTAGATGCATTACTGAGTGAAGGAGTGTAATAACTGGGAGTAACACACTGTGATGCTGCGGTCGTCAATTACCGGGTTACACCATTACATGTTATCGTATTGCCCACCACGTTGAGTTTCAACCATTTAAAGCAAAACATAGACATGCAGCATCGACCAATTTGTGACGTGTTGGTATTTTAATAGCTCCGCTGTTTGCTGACAACAACGTGCAGGCCCTCTGTCATCAATCCACTGCTGGATGAAGGCCTCCCCACGCTGTGTCGATCACGAGTTGTATTTGACCGCGTTGGTGGTTAGGGGGAGTCGAACTGAGGTGGCTCGGGTTCATAGCGCCGTGCGCTCACCACTCTGCCACCACTCCACCCAAGTAGTGTGGCACGTGCGCGTATGACCAGGACAAGTTTAGAGACAGATTAATTCCCATTTTAAACGTGCGTGACTTGGCGAGGCCTTCATGCAGCAGTGGATTGACCATGGCTGATGATGATGATGACAAAACAATGTTGGGGCGAATCAGTTTAGGGAGTTCACGATTAAAAAGCTCCGCAAAAGAGTGCAGTCCTGTCCGCACTCCCACACCCACACTGACATCCAGGCATCCGGCGCATCTGTGCTTTTCAAAGGAAATGCAAATTATCTCTTTAACATTGCAATGTGCTCCATGCGCATGCCAAAGCATGTGCTGAGAGGCCTCACAACATCACAAAGACAAAGATCTCCCGTATAACCCTAACAGACCTTTGGGGCAAGTGTAGTTTGCGAGCGCCTAAGAAGGCGTGTACGGCACACCAGGGGAGTGGATGGCCAACACCACGCCTTGACCGCCTTTGTTTCTCTGTGCTGATATTAGCACAATGCACCAGGCACTCAGTTGATGCTGAGTTCACCGAGGGGAGGACCAGGGTTGGTTCAGATAATCGTCAATGGTGTTGGTGGTCGTGAGCGGGAATCGAACTCGGGGATATTCGGGTTGGTAGCGCAGTGGACTGACCACCGCACCACCCACCCACACCAAGACAGCAAACCCCTCCGCGCATGGCCACTGCTGAGCTCTGCCGCTTGTGTCGCACACAGAGGGGGAGATTCTCATCGTCGATGCCGCCGCCCACTGCTCCCTCGTTATTCGCGGCTCCGAGCAATTCCCTTCGGGGTACACCACGTGCACCCGCCGCTGCCACCTCACTCTCCTCGCCCGCTACCCACAATCCTCACTTAACGATACTATGTTTTATTTCAGCAGGTAGCTCTTTCTCGGAAGCGACCTGGCCACAAATAATAGTTCAACGAAGTGGCTTTTCACGTGGAAGTTTATATCAGCCAAATACTCAGGGCGAGAGAGAGACGGCTATCTTTCGCCGCCGATGGCAGCCAGGGAATTGAACTCGTGCCGCCGGGGCTCGGAGCGCAGTGCCCACCGACCAATGTGCCACCGCTGGGCTCCTGCGACACGAGGAAGTGGCGACCATGAGAGTGGCGACAATGTTGTTTTCAAACTGGGCTCATGCGCCAACTGCCAACAATGTCCCCTAATGTCACTCGAAATGTCACAACAAATTTACTCCGGGGGGGGGAGGGGGGAGGGGGTCACGTCCAGGGTCAGGTATCTCAAACACGTTCGAGTCATTAGAGAAAAATGTGGAAGGATCTTGGGCATGACGTTTTTGTGTTAAAAGCCGGAATGGCGAGGGGCAGCAGTGCCAGCCTCGCTGGGACATTCCACAGATCGGCTGCGTGGCTTTCATTCTCGATGGCCCTGACGTTTCTGATGGAGCCGGTTGGGAGCCGTATTTCTGCAAGAATCAAAGGTAGAAGCACAGCACTGCAATTGCTTTATTGGCCTCCTCCCTCACGCTAGTCAGACGTTCGTACAGAGTTGGGAGTACCCACGTTGTACCCCACCGCACACGGCCGCCGTTCGACTCGTCGCGGTGTGCAGATCCACCGCTGGCTGCGCCGTGAACGGTGGACGGACGTCCCCTTCGCCCCCCACAACGCCCCCCACAACGCCCCCCACCTGCCCTCGCTGGCCCCCTCCCCCTGTGGAACCCCCCACAATCCTCCGCTGTTCCTCCCACGAGCCACGTGGGCGTCCCTCCACTCTCCCACCTGCCAGCTTCTCTGTCGCCCCCCCCCCGCGCCACAACCAGCGTCAGCGAAATCTGTGTCGAGATTGAGTTATTGATCACGTGCTGCTGAGGCCCCTCGGTGAGGGCCTCATCGCTTGGCCGGCGGGGGCCCGGAGATTGCGGCCTTGGCTGAGTGTGGCGTCATGCGGCCCAGGTGCGCTGGCTGGCTGGCGGGGGGGGGGGGTGCCACCTGGCCTGGATTTTCTGCGGATTGTTCTTCCTTGGAGAGGAGGCAGCCGCTGTTCTAGGAAATCTGTAAGTCTTGGTGGGTGGGTGAGCGGGTGGGTGGGTGAGTGAGTGGGTGGGTGGGTGAGTGAATGGGTGGGTGGGTGAGTGGGTGGGTGGGTCGGTGAGTGGGTGGGTAGGTGAGTGGGTGGGTGGGTGAGTGGGTGGGTGAGCGGGTGGGTGAGCGGGTGGGTGAGTGGGTGGGTGGGTGGGTGAGTGGGTGGGTGAGTAGGTAGGTGAGTGGGTGGGTGGGTGAGTGGGTGAGTGGGTGGGTGGTTCGGTGGATGAGTGAGTGACTGGATTCATGGATGAGGGAGCGATTTGGTGAGTGAGTGAGTGAGTGGAGTGATTAGATGCACTGGTTTCCCAGGACCGTCCTCTTAGGAGCAGATGCTGCTGTCCTGGAGAATCTGTCCCTCTCCCCGTGGACATTACAAGTTCTGGATTTGTCTTGCATAATCATAACAATAACAATCAACAACATCACTCAAAACGGTGCATTCACACGGAGCTCTCTCCTGAGACAATCCTCCTTCCCATGGTGTGTCCCGGGTTTATTTGTAGCTCGCAGGTGATAACCCCAATGCTCGTGGTGGTGAACGCCACGTCCGGGGGGGGGGGAGCCGAACGGTCCGGCCGGCGCTCGGAGATGGAGCGGTGCCAAGTCGGCCACCGTCAGGACCGCACGTCGACACGGAACCAACGTGAGACCGACTCGCATCGCGACCGCTGTGTAATCGATTGTCGGGTTTGGCCACGGAATGATAACGTAAAAATGCATGCTGTTTTGTGAACCCTCCGCCACCTGACACGCCGCTGAGCGATGCGCCGACCGTTCTTGTTTGGGCTCGCTCACCGGTGAAGTCGAAAAGCCATCCTCACGGCCAGATTTAGTAGCCAGGCACCAACCATGTCACCACCACCACCACCACTCGGTGACAAACGGCAGCCGATTCAAACGCTCGCTCACACGCCGGCGTCGTCCGCCGTATGTCACTGAGCGTCGGGCAGGGCACGTCTCTGGTCGGGCCACACCGTTGGGGCGGAGGGGGGGGAGGGATTCCACGATCCCATGGCAGCAGCAGCTCCTCCACCCGCGGGACAATAGGTGGCCACGTATGGAGGTAGGCAGCACGAGAGCGAGCGAGTAAATAATGAAATAAGGGACTCTGCAAATCAGCGATTCAACTCGGCCACCTGCGGCCATTCACACTGAAAGAGTCCTCGGGCCGCGTCCAGCAAGCACCGCGGCCCGCATTCCCCAACTGCGTCCCTCCCACTCCGCTTACTCCGAATGACAATGGCGCTCTCCGCGTGGCCTTCTCCCAAGGCAGGGGGGGGGGAGCTCTGAGGCTGCGGCCTGAGCTGAGATTTGCAAGCGGGGGGCGGGGGGGGGCTGCGGTCTGCTGTGCCGCGCGGCGGAAGCGCACGAAGTCCGCTGCGCGTGTCCCCGTCGTGCTGCACCGCAGGGGGAGGCCGCTGCCGCTACCGCCACTGCCGCTGCTACCGCTACCGCTGCTCCCGTGACGGTGTCACGGCCAGCGGCGCGGCTCGACCCCCCGTCTTCTGGCGCATGGCAGGGGAAGCATTGCGGGCAAGGTGATCGAGTCTCCCCCGCAGCAGCCGCTGTCCACCCAGCGGTGTGAATCTATAAGTCACGGTTAAGTGATCGGCAGGTAGTGGGGAGAAGTTTGGGTACTCTTCACACCTTTTAATAAGTTGCCTGCGTGGAAGAGAAGGCCAAATACCCTGTAGAGGTGCTCTCTAAAGCCCCCTTTTGTGGTGGCCCTTCCGCCAGCAGTGCCGAGAGCGATGACTTGCAGGGGCTGCACCTGAATGCGATCAATTGTGATGACTCGGAAGCCGTGACAATGTAACATGAATTGAATCGCTTAATTGAATACTTCCTGCACAGTGGACATGAGGAAAGAGACAAAACTGTCCCAGCAGCCATCATCATCATCATAGTCGCCAGTTCGTCTGAGACTCTTCTGCCTGCCCCACGATTCCCCGTGGAAGGTGGCAGTCTGTGCGCCGGACCTCGGGGTCGCAAAGTCTAAATGCAACAACTGTTACGCCAGTGGCAGCAGCGTATCATGACATTCGATTCACCCTTGCAGAGAAAGCCTTCGAGTAATTTCTGAAAGTTGGAAACCCCAGCTTGTAATAAATACATACTCTTTGGTTCTTTCGAAAGAACCACAGAGCATGGATTCCTGCAGTAACGAAATCTTCAAATCAAGATTGTAATAAATACTGAATAATAACAATACCTACGAAGCGCGCGTGTGTGGATATCCAGCCACCACGCACCTCTCCCCCACGCTCCCAGGCCCCCTCCCGTCTCTGGTTGCGAGCCACTCCCTGCCCTTTGATGTTTTCCTCGCACCGCCCCCCCCCCGAGCAGAGGGACAAGGGACATCCACCACCCTCCACCACCCTCCACCACCCTCCTCCACATGATTCCGTGCGTCCGTACGGTGGAGATGCTCAGTTCGAGGCTGGCGGCTGAGCCCGTGGACGACTTCGGGAGTAAACTATTTAAAACTATTTTTGTTATTTGGTTCTTTCGGTTAAGTCACGTCTAAAGATAAAATAATAAATTAAATTAAATAATAGAATACGACGTTTCGATTGCAACACAAGCAATCATCATCAGGTATAATGAAATAGCGACATAAAATCTAACCAGAAAACTATAGACAGACATATTAGCAGACAGATATCATCAAGATACATAGCGGGAGCAACACAGGTAACAGAGAGGGGTGATCGTCTCTGTGGGGTGGCCTTAAATAGACAGAGGGGGGGGGCGGAGGCAGAGAGAAGGAAGGGGGGTTAGAGAAAAAATTTGCATATCAATGAGTGGTCAACAGACGTGGTGCTGCACGGCGAGTAAGCCTGAAAATCAGGAGGACACACTAAAATTAAATAACCTAGTAAAATATCGAAATGTAATGTAATACAACACAGAGGGTCGGTCAACACACAATTAACGCATAGCCTGGTTGATTACGTATTTCAAAGATTGCAAAGTTAGAATTTAAGTGTGAACATTCTAAAGAGGACACAGGCAGAGAAAACAAGTCGTCTTGGTGATATCTGTCTGCTAATATGTCTGTCTATAGTTTTCTGGTTAGATTTTATGTCGCTATTTCATTATACCTGATGATGATTGCTTGTGTTGCAATCGAAACGTCGTATTCTATTATTTAATTTAATTTATTATTTTATCTTTAGACGTGACTTAACCGAAAGAACCAAATAATAATTCCTGCAGTCACGAAAGTTCTAAAATTAAGACTATTTTTTGTTATTTTACCGGGTAAGGGCCACTGAACTGCTACGCAGCTCTTTTTCAGAGGCGACCTGGACATCACAAATGACAGCGCAACGAAGTGGCTTGTCTCGCGAACATCTATAGCTTTAAACGCGCGTTGATTATAAATGTGGAGGCATCTGCAAAAAAATCCACGTGACCACGGGGAGAACATTCACACTCCAAATATACAGGCATCAGGGAGTAGCCTGGTGATGAGCATTCACTTAGAGACACGTAGACAAAGATCCCCTGTATAGCCTTGAACAGATTGTTGGGGCAAGTTATGCTAGCGAGCACGTATTAAGGCGGGCGGACCTGTTCTTTATCTGAGGACGGCTGCTTGCGTTGTGGCCGAAACGTCGTGAGAATTGTATTTTATTGTGTTTTATTTTTATTGTTTTATAATTTCCCTTCTACGTGACTTTAGCGAAAGAACCAAGAAGATGAATCCCTGCAGTCACGAAAGCTTTAAATCGAAATTTAAGGCGGGCATAGTATGCGAGGGGGTGGGTGACTAGCACCACACCCAACCGCCTTTATCTCCCCCAATTGCCCATGTTTACACACCGCACCAGGCACTCAATTCAAGCTGAGTAGACCTAGGGGAGGACCAGGACCGGTTCATGTTTTCGTAACCGATGTTGGCTGCGAGCGGGAGTCGAACTCTGGGAACCAGGTTCGTGGCGTGGCACGCTAACTAATGCGCCACGGCTCCCATGGAGACACACACGCAGGCACCACACGGGGCGAGTGGGGGGGGGGCAGCGGCGAGCGTTCAACACAGACAAGTGCGGGCGCTCTGTGTCGAGCGCAGGGTCTCGCGCCGCCGCCGCTGCTGCTGCTGCGGTGGTGGTAGTGGTGGCGGTGGTGGTGGCTGCGGCGGTCGTGACGGTGGTGGTGGTGAAGGTGGTGGTGATGGTGGTGCTGGTGGTGCTGGTGGTGATGGTGGTGGTGGCGGTGGTGGTGGTGGTGAAGGTGGTGTTGAAGGTGCTGGTGGTGGTGCTGGTGGTGCTGGTGGTGATGGTGGTGGTGGCGGTGGTGGTGGTGGTGGTGGTGAAGGTGGTGTTGAAGGTGCTGGTGGTGGTGCTGGTGGTGCTGGTGGTGGTGCTGGTGGTGGTGCTGGTGGTGGTGCTGGTGGTGCTGGTGGTGGTGGCGTTGGCGGTGGTTATAACCGAGCGGGAGAGCGTCTTCTCGTTTCCTCCCCAGGGGCGGTGCCGCTGGCCGGAGTGCAGTTTGCTCCGCGAAGGCGCCCCCATTGTCCCCCCCCACGCCCCTTTACACTTTAATGCCCTTCTCTTTACAATGCCCCCTGCCAGCGCCCAAGCCCTGCCCCTGGCGAGGGTTCGGGAAGAGTGGGGTGTCCCCCCGTCCGCCCCTTCAAATATTGACCTCGCGAGGGCAGCGGGCCCGAGCCTCACCAATCCTCACCGATCCTCACCGATCCTCACCGATCCTGGCCGATCCTCGCTGTGTACCGCCTCTGTCTTCACGATGAGAGCAACACTCCCCTACGCAACTCGCCACGAGACTCACCGCACCGCTCACCAGCACCAGGAATAAACGCGCCACACACAGTTCACCAGGGTTGAACAGCATTTGATCGAGGAATCCCCGTGTCTCCCTGGGCATAGAATAACCCCCTCTTGGTAAATCATTCACGGTGGGCAAAGTGTGGGGAACCATTCCAGGCCTCCCCTAATCCGGTGTGGGACAGTAAAACAGATGCCCTCCATGAAGAAGGAATTGACACAGAGGGAATGAGAGGGAGAATGAGGGGAGAATGAGTTGTGAGCAGCGACGAGAATTACCCTCCTGCCGTCAACAATGGACTCAAACTGTCTCTGAGCCCACGATGGGAATTCCACATTCCCATGGTGGGGCCCAGTTTGTCTACATGAGATTTCACTCCAGACTTGTCACAAAGTGGTACTCCATTGCTACCTCATTTGCCAGTAAAAAATATGATAATTGGTTTTTTACCCTTTTTATCTGCCAACAAAACTGACATCTTTTTTACGAGGAGTCATGTTTGTAGACCACAATACCTGCAGTCATAATGCAAACAAAAAACATAACTCTGATAATGTATGCACTGTCCTTGAAGTTGATTGGTCCACACCCGAGACAGCTTTCCACATGGTGTTGGCGCCTTTTGGCATCATCTGGTCCAACACCATGTGAGACTAGGCTCTAAGAAAAGCTGTCTCGGGTGTGGACCAATCAACTTCAAGGACAGTGCATACATTATCAGAGTTGTGTTTTTGTTTGCATTATGACTGCAGGTATTGTGGTCTATGCAAACATGACTCTTCGTAAAAAAGGTGTCAGTTTTGTTGCCAGATAAAAAGGGTAAAAAACAATTATCAAAGTAGTACTCGTTTTATTTCCCAGTCTCTGAGATTTCTGGACCTGAATCTCTTCCAGCGGAATTTGTTTTCACAATTAAACTTTGGACTGGTTTCGACTTTATGGAAGTTCATCAGTAGATCGTGGCCCAGTGAACAAACCCGCAGGGATTCCTGATGCTCTAGGCAAGACCCGTCAGCGATGATGGCGCAGTACGCGCACGTCACACTGCGCGTCGCGTTTGGCACGATGTCCGACGTTCCACTTCTTTGGGAAGGAATTTTACGATTTCTGGACTCTTGATTGGTTTGCCCTGCTGTCTGACGTGGGCTGGCCGACGTCAAAGAATCTCCCGGCACGTGGTGCGAAACGTCGGACATTGCTCCCAACGACACGCGGGCGGCACGAATGCGCCGTGACCTGCTGCTGCTGCTCTTGGTGTGTCGCCGCGGTCGCGAGGACGGCGCTCGGAGGTTGAAGCAAGCTTATTTATTTATTTATGGGTGCTGCGTGGGTCAGGGTTTTAGTTGGGGCTGGCGTGACACGGGGCCGGCCTCCGCTGCGGCGCCTCCACTCGTCCGTCCGCTCGTCCGGGCCGTGTGAACGCGGTGCCCTCCACAATGGCCTCTCACCCGATTAGGCGGCCATCCATCACGCGGCCGGCCGCCCCTCTCACTCGCGCACGCCCCCTTGACCAGCACCAACCCCCTCCACGCCATGGCCCCCCACCCCCACGGCAGCCCCCCCCCCCCCCGGTGCCCCCCCCCACCACCCCGGCAGTGTAGAGAAATCTGATGCTAGAGGCCGTGCCGTTTAATCTGTGAATAATTTAGGGGACGCATTTACATTGGGCTGTGTGCCTCGCCAACGGGTGGCTGGGGCGATACGCGCTCTGCACGATCCCAGGCTCGCGATAATCGCATCGGCCGCTTGGCAACATGACGGCCTTTCACGATGATCGCTGCTCTGCTTTGACATCTTGTGTCCTGCCCAATACTGGTGGAATCATCGTCACGGAGTCGGTGGCGGCAGCGGTAGCAGCCCACGCGTGTCCTAGCCCCGGCTTCACGACGCAACGGGTCACCGATCATCACCGATTTCATCAGCCGTGGTCGATCCACTGCTGGATGATGAAGGCCTCCCCAGCCGTTGCTGCCGCCACCTCTCGCCAGCGTGCGATGTAAACAATCCATCCGAGCGCTGCGCACGAACTTACTTTATCGCGCCGTCTCCCCGGTGTCAAAGTTAAATCATCGCAGTTAGGTTATTAAATTCTGACGTAATAGCTATGACGCCACCCAATAAACACGCTGGCTTTCCTGCATCACACCCTCCAGTAGTCTTCGACTCTTTACAAGTTAACTTTATTGTATTAATAACTGACAGCATTCGCATCCGATGAGCACGGCTGGCTACATATGGTGCAAAAGAAGTCCAACAGACATGCACGCATCGTGAGTGCTGTAGGTTGTTCATGTTCAGACGTTTGGTCGTTTCTGCTCTGAATTCTATGCGGTTGCGTTTTGCTTGTTGTCTGTTGTCATTGATCTTGTTGATCTTGTTGTGTTTATCTTGTCGTGTTTATCTTGTTGTGTTTATCTTCTTGTGTTTTGTCATTTATCTTGTTTATCTTGTTGTGTTTTGTCATTGATCTTGTTTATTTTGTATTTATCTTGTTGTCTTTAGTCATTGATCTTGTTTATCTTGTTGTGTTTATCTTATTGTGTTATCTTGTTGTGTTTATCTTGTTGTGTTTATCTTGTTGTGTTTATTTTATTGTGTTATCTTGTTGTGTTTATCTTGTTGTGTTTACCTTGTGTTTATCTTGTTGTGTTCATCTTGTTGTTGTGTTGATCTTGTTGTGTTTATCTTGTTGTGTTGAGCCAGGTCACTCTTGCGAATGAGACTTTACCCTGGTCACGTGAGTTCTCAACTTGAGACGTAATGAAAGTAAATTGTTACATTCATAACACGAATAAATCATCACGATAAACATGATTTATGGTCCTTTGTCAATTTACTGCTGGTTGAAGTCTCACTTATACCGTGTCGGTAGTGGGGGGTATTTGACCATACTTCACCTCGCCGGTTAGTGGGGGGGGGGGGGGGGTTGTGAAGTGGGTGGCAGGGCCAGTTTAGGCGTCGCTCGCCACAGACGCCAGCCTTGGCCGGGAATGGAACTCGGCTCGCAGGGTTCGTAACGCGGCACGCCACCGCTCTGCCCCTGTGTCCGACGATTTGGCATTTTATTCTGGCCAACGGCGCAAAACAAAAACTCGGCAAACAAAACAAACGAGAAGGCACCGCGAGCGAGGCAGCAGCGCGCGGGGACAGAGCGGCCCCGGTGACGCGTCCTGCCCATCAGAGTCTCCCCCGCGCTCTTGACCCCAACTATAAACTATTTTATTTTACCAGGTAAGGCCCACTGAGCCATGTAGATCTTTTTCGGAAGCGACCTGGCCATCACAAGTGACAGCTTAACTAAGTGGCTTATCGTGTGGAAATGTTTAGCAGCCAAAGGACTCTAAACGCACGGTTCTGAATGTGGAGGTAAAACCGGAGGACCCGGGAAAAAATCCAAGCGACCACGGGGAGAGAGACAAAGAGACGCAAACTCCAAATATACAGCAGCAGCAGCAGGCGTCAGGGTCGGGATGGAACCCACGGCCTCCTGTATAGCAGGCGAGGGAGTTCACATCTCCCGAACGAGCCACGGCGTCCAAACCGGCCGTAGCTGCTCCTGGGCACACTCGGGGCCTTCACCGTCCTCGCGGAAGAAGCTGCTTCCAGCATCAACAGAAAACCGACACAGCGACGATTCACCTCTCTACTGCTGCTGCTGCTGCCGCCGCCGCCGATGACGCTGTTTGGCATCGTGACCTGCTGCTGAAGTCGGCCACAATCGTCGGATGCCGCCGTTCTCCTGCACACCGAAATGGCGCAATGCCCAGCAAGCACACTCTCAGGGTGAACACCTCGCTGGTGAACACAGCCGCAAGAGAACGAAGGACAGTGACCCCCCTTAAGGCTCGGCACTGGCACATTCACTAACACAATATATATATACAAGTGGCAAGCCAACTACATCATCTCCACAGCTGATTTATGCAGCTAGAACAGCCCTTGCAGAACAGCGCATAGACCTTGAGAACATTCCCAATACCCTTAACAGCTCATCTCATTTGCTTGGTTCTTGCAGCTCATCTCACTTGCTTGGTTCTTGCAGCTCATCTCATTTGCTTGGTTATTGCAGCTCATCTCACTTGATTGGAGGCACATTTCCATTGCTGGACGCCCCCGACCAAATCCCTCCCAATTCACGGCAGGCGCTTTCCAGCCGGACAATCGCGCAGCAGCAGATGCCACCTTCGGCGTGTCCTCCTGTGGTAGCCAGTGTAGCCTGTGGCCAACAACATCGCACGGGGAACGTACAGTGCCTGACCCCGGCGATTCTCGCAAGCTAAGCCGGCTCTCGGCCTGGATAGTGGTGGTGGAGGGGGGACGGCCCTCACGTCCAGGAGACTCTCTGTGCCCCCGTCATTCTGCCTCCCAAGGCTGGTAGCTGTGCCCCGTGAATATTCATTCGTCGTGCGCACTTGTTGGTGGTATTAATATCGTACCTCCGATTAGCACGGTTGGCTACGTATGGCGCGAAAGAAGTTAAACATACATGTGTAATAGTGTGGGTATTGTTAATGTCCTGGATAGTATTAGTATTGATATCAGCGTTGCCGTCATCGTCTGAAATTTTAATTTATTTACATTCCGTGAGCTTTGCAGCTTTTCACGCCGCCTGCGCGGGCACGCAGCCCCAGCCATGGCGAGGCACGCTGCTGCGCCCCCCCCCCCACCGCCCTCATTAACACAACCCCCACACGACCAGCTCCGGCCAGGCCATTGTGATTCAGAACCCACAGATTTGCGCGCCCACCCCCTTCCTCCCCGCATCTCAGCGCGGGCGCTTTTGTTCGGCGACCGTCCCAGAGCCGCACCCCCCCCCGCCCCCACGCGGCCAGCGCGCCCACACATCCTGTGGATCACTGACCCAGAAACGGACCCCTCTCCCCAACAACCAGAACCCTCCTCTTGCAGCAGCGCGCGTCTTCCCGTGCCCGTCAGCCATCGCGGCTCGGAGCCGCGTCGCTCATCAACACGCAGCCCCGTCTGTCGTCCTCCTCTTCATCAGCATCATCATCATCGGGCCTGGCTACACCTCTCGTCACCACCATACATTTCCTGTCCGTCTGTTCATCCCTCCTCCACCTCCTCCATCGTAATTCCGCAGTCTTCCTCTCATTCCTCCCCTCCTCCTGTGCCGATCCGCAAATGCCACCAAATTCTTGCGTACCCACCACCCCACCCCCCTACTCCCCCACCACGCCACCCCCTACTCCCCCACCCTGCAGTAGTGCCCCCAATTCGTTGAAAAACAGGGCCCCATGGGGCATCGGGTGCAATGGAGGGGGGGCGCAGAGAGCGTGGAGGAGAAGGAGGGGGGGGGGGGGCAGAGAGCGTGGAGAAGGAGGAGGGGGGGGAGCGAGTTGGCTGGATGCTCGTGAATGGCGCCTCGGGAGGGACCCCGGGGATGCGAGTGCTGCCCTCGTCTCTGCTGCTGCTGCTGAGTGGACCTGGGGCGCGGTGCATTACTGTGTTGTCTATTTGTGTACGTGTGTACAGTGTCTGCGTCGGTACAAGTGTTCAGAGAATAAAATTACCAAAAAGACAACGGTACCCCTTTGCACCGGCAGGGAGATTTGACGACTCCCAGAATCACCACGCGACGTCTTTGTCGTGGCTTGTGGGAGCGGCGAGGCGACGGCGGCGGCGATGGTCGCGGGGTGGTTGGCGATGCAGAGCCTCACTGGCAGCGCCGTGGCCCAGCGGAATCGACCAAACATCCCACAGTAGCAGGACCCTCGTGACGAGAGTCGTGAGACTCGGTGAGGCTTGCACGGGTAAATGGTGCAGTATTATAATAATTATTATTATTGTCAATCGTCATCATCAAGTTGCGTTGCCTTCTACGCTTTGATTGCATTGCTGTATTCTAATTTATGGAATTATTTTGGTGTGAAACGTAAATTTGGTTTTGTTCTGTGCCAGACATGTTGAGTTATCAGTCGAGCGTGGGGGCAACACTCGTCTTCTTACAGGCCTGCCTGAGCCAGCGGTGGAAATCAAACATCCCAATGGTATGGGGCCAGTCTCTCCGCACGACAATCCCTGCAAAAAACTCATTTTTATCAACCCAGGTGGGATGACAGGCCTAGTGGAGCCCCGACGGGGAGTTAAACCACCAAATCTCACGCGCCCTGCCGCTGGGCCACTCGCCGCGATGAAGAATGGAAACTTTTCTCAGCGAATGAAATTACCACCGTTCAGAGCCATCACATCGCTCATGCCACTTAATCATCGGCGCAAGCACAACAACAATAATAACATCATATTAAACTCTAGCTGAACGAACGAATTGGGGGTGAAAAGTTACTCGAATAAACATATCAGAATTGAAACTGCCGTTTTTAAAGAACTGCATTTTGAAAGAGGTCCAGTGCCTGAAACGTCGCCTATTTTTCCCCTCTTTTAGGGCCTTTTTTGATGGAGTGGTTGTGCTTCTGCACCATTGCCAGCATAGCAGCAGCAGCCGACTCTCGCGTGCAACTCCCATTTAATTTCCGCACCCTTAGATGAACTCATTAATTACCAGCGAGCGAGATTGTAGATACCAGCGGCAGGACAAGCCGGGTTGAGTGACTGCCTATGACTAAAATTTCGCTCGCTGTGGTGCCTCCCCGTGGCCCCCGCATCTCATAGACGTGGCGAGCCGAGAGGGCCTTCTGAATCCCACGCTGGTTCACCGCTATCGAGCCTCGAGACTCAATTTTTTCCAGGAGGGTCCTGGCAAGTTTTCACAGTAGGCAATGATGATTGTTGTGTGTGCAATCCCAGTTGGGTATTTTGTTTTTAATTTAGACCAAGACACCAGCACGCAATGGCCAACTCTTGCGAATGACATGACCTTTAACCTCCACTGTGAATCAGACGGCTCATCGTTTTTTTCATGGTTAATATCCCCACAGTGTTAACCGGGGTAGCCTCTCAATTTGTGAAGCAGTGTGACAAGCGGCCAGCGCGCTGCCACTATGTCAGGTCACCGCCCACGGTGGCTGGGTAAAGGTCAGGGACGTTGAGATGCCACCGCTGAGAGCCTGGGTTCCAATCCGGATATCAGCTGCCCAACCACTCTGATTCAACCGGGTTATGGAGTGTAGTGAGTTGATGGTCTCAGCCAAGTCACGAATTACGGCACACAAAAACCCCCATCACATTCAATTAGGATCTGAAATTAATTTGGTTAAATTCCATGTCTGAGAATTGAGAACATTTCGAGTCGACTGTCATGTGACGAGTGTAGCTCTCGATGTCAGTGCCTGAGGGCGAGGGCCGAAACTTCGTGAACCAGAGGTCACTTGAAGAGGTTCTCAGGGCGAGCTCCGTCATATTCACTTCCGCGGGCCGTTGTCCAACACGCAGGGTCGCGCCGAGCTCTGGGAGAAATCCGAGTGGACGCAATCTCCCAGGGCCATGGTTGTCACAGGGTGATGCACTGATAGCTGCAGAGTTCCCAACGGGACTCTGTGGTGGCTGACAGCAAAACGGGGACAGTATTTGGGAGAGTAAAAACTAAATACGTGCAGAACATAAAATAAATATTTTGAATACACAACAGTTCAAATTAATTATACATATCAATCAATAATGCATAGGTTGCATTGTATACGCATATACATATATGTGCATTATGTAAATAATCTGCATGTGTAAGTAGCCAGAATATCTCAGGTATAAATAATGTACAGTCTTTTTCCGATCCACTGCTAGATGAAGGCCTTCCTCACTCGGTGTTAGCAATGGACGCCGTTTGACCATACTTCACCGTTCTGGTCACAACGGGGATTGGTGCAGGGATGGAAGGCCCACGGGATTGGTTTTCAGATATCGCTCGCCACTGATGTTGGCCGTGGCCGGGAATTGAACTCTGGTCACAGCAGGTTGCTGGCGCAGTGAACTCACGGACAGACACGTGACACGAGCACCGCGACTCATCCATCGCCGTGACTCGCGGGCTCAAGGTGAAGACTCCGTCCGTGAGTCGGCGTGGAACTCAGCCGCGAGACGTCTCGGAGACGCCGCCGGTGCCGAGGAGGAGCTTCGTCGAATCTGATCGATACGGCGGCCCGCGTCGATGATACCCCGTGTACACGTGACCCTCATGACGCGTGGTGCCGTGTGTGCTGTATGCTGCTGCTGTATGGCGCGGGGTGCCGTGTGTGCTGTATGCGGCTGCTGTATGACGCGGGGTGCCGTGTGTGCTGTATGCTGCTGCTGTATGGCGCGGGGTGCCCTGTGTGCTGTATGCTGCTGCTGTATGGCGCGGGGTGCCGTGTGTGCCGTATGCCGCTGCTGTATGACGCGATGTGCCGTGGCCGTGTGTGCTGTATGCTTCTGCTGCTGTATGACGCGGGGTGCCGTGTGTGCTGTATGCTGCTGCTGAATGACGCGGGGTGCCGTGGCCGTGTGTGCCGTATGCCGCTGCTGCTGTATGACGCGGGGTGCCGTGTGTGCCGTATGCCGCTGCTGCTGTATGACGCGGGGTGCCGTGGCCGTGTGTGCCGTATGCCGCTGCTGCTGTCGGGTGACGCGGTGTGCCGCGCGCCGTATGCGGCGTGGCCGGCGCGCGGTGCATTATTCATGGCTAATGAAAGTGACTGCTGGGCGCACCTGTTGCGTAGCCCCGGGCTCGGTAACCGATCCCGCACGCACACGCGTGCGCGTGCATGTGCTCGATGTACGCGTGTACGTGTGCACACGTGTACGTGTGCACACGTACACGTGCGTGCGGGTGACAGATTTCCATTTGGGAATTCAGAGGGCGCCACGGGCGGCTCGGCCCGTGGCCGCCAGGCGTGTGGACGGTCTCCACGAGTGCGGAGGAGTTGTTGTTTTTTGTTTTTTTGTTGTTGTTGTCGTCGTCGCCCGATATTGTTTTTCCACGGGGTCAATGGCAACAGCGCAGTTGGTGGTCGACGTGGCCAGAAGTGGTCGACTGGAAGTCGTGCACCAGAATGGTGTTCTGGGTCACCGACCGCGACAGACTCGGCTGTAATTACTGTTCCTGTGTGTTGGTGAGTGTCTGTGTGTGTGTTGGTGTGTTGGTGAGTGTCTGTGTGTGTGTTGGTGTGTTGGTGTGTCTGTGTGTGGGGGGGGGGGTGTAGCGGTTAGCGCGCTGCGCTACTGAACCTGGCGACCCGGGTTCAATTCCCGCTCACGGCCAACACCAGTGACGCTTATCTGAACCGGTCCTGGGCCTCCCATAGGTCGACTCAGCCTCAAATGAGTACATGCTGCGGTGTGTAAACATCGCCACTAGGGAGACAAAGGCGGTCGAGCGTGGTGCTGGCCACCCACCCCCTCGTGTACCGTTGCGACCTTCATAGGTGCTCGCTAACAGCACTTGCCCCTACAGTCTGTTAAAGCTATACGGGGTATCTTTGTCTTAGTTTTTTGTCCGTGTTGGTGTGACGCGCGGTGGTGTGACGCGTGTTAGAGCCTGTCGGTGTGTTGAGTGTTTGTGCGCACTCGGCACACCACGTCGACCAACCCCCTCCTTCACTGCGGCTGCGCCTGCTACGAGTCACGTGGTGCCTACTCCAGGCAGTCTACGGGGAACTTCTCCGCTGAAGTTGGAGCCCCGCTGCGATTCAGCGCCGGGACGACGGCGCCATGAACATTCCCAGGGGGACTTTCCGCACGAGCTCCGAATAGCGTGATGTGAGCGCGCGGTGGGGGGAACGCCAGGCGGCCAGCAACACACGGCACTCTGGAAGGTTCTCCGGCGTGATATCGAGTTGCACCGTTAGCGGGTCTCTCACAGGAGGAGATTTGCAGGTTCGGTCGCAGGTCAGAGGTCAACTCATCACCCGTCAGCTCCATGTAGTCAGTCATGATAACGCAAACGCACACTTGGTGGTAAATCCACAGCAGCCACGCATGGAGTGGGCCCTGCTGCCGCCATGGTAATGTGGAGTTTCCACCGCTGGCTGACGGTGTGGAGGAGAGACGGGGCGTGCCGGGAGACGCGTTGCCCCCCCCCCCCCACGTGTGGATGGGCGCGCGCCCACGCGACAGCCACTGTACCTGGCCATGCATTATTAACACGCTGGAAAGGGAAGTTGTGGTTTAGTGAGGAGGGGGGTGGAGGAGGGGTGGGGAGGGTGGTGAGGGTGGGAGACATGAGAGCCGTCTCATTATATATTATCATCATCTCACCACGCAGGTGCACGGCACTCACCAAGGCCCCGTGCTTGGTCGCGAGGTGGAGAGTCCGTCTCGTGCTTTGTCGCGTCCACCCTCCCAGCTATGTCCCATGTGTGCTGTCGGACAGCACCGTGGCGCGAGGTGACGGCAGCTCGCAACTCCGCAGCGCCCCGTGCATCGCCCCGTGCACAACGACGGCCCTGGAAGATGACGTCCACCGGGGTCTTTCGCAGAGCTCGGCGCGACCCTCCGCGCTAGAGAATGGCCCACGGAAGCGGATAGCACGGAGCTACTACTGAGACCCATCTTCAAGAGGCTTCTGGTGCTCACTCAGTCGTAGTGGGCAGGGGTTTTTCCGACCCGATCTGCCACGCGGGAGTGATGTTCGTCACATGCCCGGTGCAAACTTAAATGTTTCGTCCGCACGGCTGGAATTTAACCAAATTAAGTGCACAACCAAATTGTGCGCGATGGTTTCATTGTGCAAGCAGGCATTGGTGACCGGGCTGAGACCATCAACTCATCGGGAAACTGGTTGAGAACCCGGTGTAATCACAGGCAGTAGCTGAAACCTGAATTTAGAACCCAGACTCTGAGCGGTGCCGGCTCAGCCGTCCAACCTCTGAGCGACGCCCCATCACAGCGCCGCTCAGGACAGCCACAGCGGTCAGTGTGACGTCTACAAACGGCCAGAAGTGAGAGACTAATGGTGCCCGTAGCAGCTCTGCACTCAACCCAACTCTGAGGCTGCTGCGACTGTCACCAGACCCTGCCACACTCGGCCACGGGCCAAGTCGCTCACACCAAGAATTGGAGAGCGGTGGCGCAGTGGTTAGCGCACTGCCCTACAAACGCGGACACCTACGTTCGATTCGTGCTCACGACCCACAGCAGTGACGAATGTTTGAGTCGACTCAGCCTTAAATGAGTACCTGCAGCGATATTTTAAACATCAGTGCTACTCGCTAACAGCTCTGACCCCAACAGTCTGTGAGAGGCTCCACGGGGGGGGGGGGGGGGGTGGCAGGCGGCGACCTTCGTCGCGGTTTTTTCGGGTTCGTACTGCCTCGTTCGGGACGAGCGAAACGCCGCGCAGAGCCGTGCAGCGCTTCCTAAAAATAGACGATGGAGGCGGTGGTGGAGGTGGTGGAGGGGACGGTGGAGGGGGCGGTGGAGGTGGAGGGGACGGTGTAGGTGGAGGTGGTGGAGCAGGTGGAGGCGGTGGTGGACGTGGCGGTGGAGGGGGCGGTGGAGGCCGTGGAGGCCGTGGAGGTGGTGAAGACGGTGGAGGTGGAGGTGGTGAAGTCGGTGAAGTCGGTGGTGGCGGCGGGCGGCTTTCACCTGTGGACGAGGAGGGCCGCCGCACCTGCGCCAGACGCAGATGCGCGGGCGCGATTATCGGCCGAGCGAATCTGGTGGCCGCGCTCCCTCCCCGCGCTCCTCCCGGGTTCCGCGCCGCTCCACGGCAGATCCCCCCGCAGATTGCCGCGCGCCGTGTGGCCTCCACGTGGTCTCCGTGAACACGAGGGTGGGGCTCTGCTTTTGGGGTTTTTCAGCTCGTGGGAGCATTTCAAGCGATGCTTTTGTAATTCCCGTCAATTTTCTTCCGTGGCTCCGTGTGTGGTCTCTCCATCTCTCTTTACATCTTCCCCTCCATCTCATTCTTTCTTTCGATCTCCCTCTCTATCTCCCCATCTCTCTCACTGTCTCTCGTCGTGAGCGGAGCGGCTCCTCCGCTCTCGCGCCCGGCGCTCACTTGCGGAATATTTCTTCGGTGAAGGTTGTGGGGGGTTTTTTGTTTACGTTTTTTAACTCTTAAGTTGAAAGCGTGAACGCGGTCTGTATTTTCTTTTGCGAATGCGTTCGAACGTCTCAACCTGGGCAATCCGATGCGGTGGAAGGCCCCGCTCCGCACGGGTGTCCGTGCATAGCGGACAGGTAATGACGCGCACACGCACCCCGCCAAGGGTAATTAGCGCTGCCCGTCCACATGGCATGGGGTCAGAATAACTCGCACATCGACGAGCCAATATTAATTACATTCTGGTATCTGGAAGAAACCGGCCTCATTAACTGAAGGGTTGGCCAACGCTTGCAGACACAACCCCGGGGTAGAGAGGCACTGACTTCTGTATTAATGCGCAGACCGCGTTGTGTCCTCGCGGTCAATCGTCTTCCACCGTGCTCACGATTAGACACTTCCGTCGACAGACGCCGCAGAATCTATGCATGTCCACGGTCGTTCCTCCTCCATCGGTTTGAGTCACGAGGAGGCGGCTCCCTCAGTAGCTCGCGCGCGTCATCGCCCGCTCGGTCACGGCGAACATTTCCGTCACAGATTTCAAAATTAACGCCCGCGCACGCAAAGACAAAGGCTCCTCGTGTGGCCCACGCAGACTGTCGAAGCAAGTGCTAGTTCAGCGAGTAGCTATTATTGAGGTCGGCACGAGGGGGTGGCCTGCCCATCATCACGCCCGGCCGCCTTTGAATCCCCAATACTGACGTTTGCACGTGGCACCAGGTACCCTCATTGGAAGGGCCGGGCCAGATGGTCGCTGCCAATGTTGGCCACGTCTTTCCGCCCCCCCTCCCCACAACGACTCTCCTGTCCCCCCACCCCACCCACCACCCCACCCCCCCACATCCCAGAGTAGCTGTGTGGGCACCTGAGCGAGTGCGCTACCCGCTGCGCCACCGCTGCCTAACATCGGCATTACCAGCATCATCAGGCTGGTTACAACTGTGAGCGAAATGTCGCACTACCCCATTGTGAAAGTTGCGTGAATCGCTGTCCAGCACCACAGCGGTGGTGCTGTTGAAGCGGTGGTAAAGTGGCACTTTGTTAACGTGACGACTTTATTAATAGGCTACGTCGGGTGGTAGAGGGAGCGTACCGCACACCTCTTACGCGATCTGACTCACAAATCGAAATCCCACCACCTACCCAAGCTCTGCCGTCCTCTACATATCAAGAGCGAGCGGGCGGGTGGCGCCTGGCCGGCCCCAGGCGCCGCCATCGCGCTGCGCCGTTCGCTCGGAGTCGCGGGCTCTGCGTCTCGGCGTCGTCGCCGCCGCCTGGTTAAATATTAACGGCGGAACACCTCGGAAACCCGCGGCGAACCCCCCCCAGCCCCCCACGACTCGCCCCACCCCCGGCCCACACAGGTGCGGCGTGCTCAGGTGGAGCCGCGCGCGCGCGCAGGTGAAGGCGATGGAGGCAGATTTGTCGACCCCCTTGCGTGCAGCTTCTGTCCAATAAAAATAAAAGTCTCCCGGAACAACAACAACGACTATTCCATCATCGTCAGCAGTGTTTAACGCCCTGGTTGTTGTTGTTGTTGTGGTGATGGTGGTTATGGTGGTGGTGATGGTGGTGATGGTAGTGGTGATGGTGGTTATGGTGGTGATGGTGGTGGTGATGGTGGTGGTGGTAATAGTGGTGATGGTGGTGGTGGTGGTCATCACAGGAAGGGGGAGGGGAGTCGCCCCCATCGTCGCCCTCCTTCTCCGCCTTCCTTGAGACCCTAAACCTGGGTGTCCTGTTTGTATCCACAGAGAAAATAGATAACACACAATACAAATGTAAGGGGGTGTTTTTTTAAACATTAACGTTTCCGGACTGTGTGTGGTGAGTCTGTGGGTCTATGTATTGTGAGTCTATGGGTCTCTGTATTGTGAGTCTATGGGTCTATGTGTGGTGAGCCTATGGGTCTCTATGCGAGTCTATGGGTCTCTATGCGAGTCTATGGGTCTCTATGCGAGTCTATGGGTCTCTATGCGAGTCTATGGGTCTCTATGCGAGTCTATGGGTCTCTATGCGAGTCTATGGGTCTCTATGCGAGTCTATGGGTCTCTATGCGAGTCTATGGGTCTCTATGCGAGTCTATGGGTCTCTATGCGAGTCTATTTGTCTCTGAGGATGAGGAGGGGCTCGGGGTTCTTATCGCGCCTCGCGTGAGACGAATGATTCCGGGGGGAGCGGTGTGGGCAGGAGGCGAGGCTGGCTAATACCGCTGGCGGGGGTCGTGTGTGCGATGGGAGCGATACACGGAGGGTTATCGGAGCCGCTGCGATGGCCGTTACCATCGTTATTGGAGGTGTGAGCAGAGGGGGGATGGTGGGCCAAAGGCGCCGGTTCCAAGCCCAGTCGGTGTAATTGTGAGTCAGACTCTATTCTTGTGTGGCCACGGTACCCAGAGACACGGACACGCGTAGAGACTCGCAGACACCCCGAGATGAATACTTCACAGAGCAGTGCGACTGTGGTCATGGGTGAACCCGCCACTCTGGGCCCAGGGTGAACCCGCCACTCTGGGCCCAGGGTGAACCCGTCACTCTGGGCCTCAGGGTGAACCCGTCACTCTGGGCCCAGGGTGAACCCGTCACTCTGGGCCCAGGGTGAACCCGTCACTCTGGGCCTCAGGGTGAACCCGCCACTCTGGGCCCAGGGTGAACCCGTCACTCTGGGCCCAGGGTGAACCCGCCACTCTGGGCCCAGGGTGAACCCGTCACTCTGGGCCTCAGGGTGAACCCGTCACTCTGGGCCCAGGGTGAACCCGTCACTCTGGGCCCAGGGTGAACCCGCCACTCTGGGCCCAGGGTGAACCCGCCACTCTGGGCCCAGGGTGAACCCGCCACTCTGGGCCCAGGGTGAACCCGTCACTCTGGGCCCAGGGTGAACCCGTCACTCTGGGCCTCAGGGTGAACCCGTCACTCTGGGCCCAGGGTGAACCCGCCACTCTGGGCCCAGGGTGAACCCGTCACTCTGGGCCCAGGGTGAACCCGTCACTCTGGGCCTCAGGGTGAACCCGTCACTCTGGGCCCAGGGTGAACCCGTCACTCTGGGCCTCAGGGTGAACCCGCCACTCTGGGCCCAGGGTGAACCCGTCACTCTAGGCCTCAGGGTGAACCCGCCACTCTGGGCCCAGGGTGAACCCGTCACTCTGGGCCTCAGGGTGAACCCGCCACTCTGGGCCCAGGGTGAACCCGCCACTCTGGGCCCAGGGTGAACCCGTCACTCTGGGCCTCAGGGTGAACCCGTCACTCTGGGCCCAGGGTGAACCCGTCACTCTGGGCCCAGGGTGAACCCGCCACTCTGGGCCCAGGGTGAACCCGTCACTCTGGGCCTCAGGGTGAACCCGTCACTCTGGGCCCAGGGTGAACCCGCCACTCTGGGCCCAGGGTGAACCCGCCACTCTGGGCCCAGGGTGAACCCGTCACTCTGGGCCTCAGGGTGAACCCGTCACTCTGGGCCCAGGGTGAACCCGCCACTCTGGGCCCAGGGTGAACCCGCCACTCTGGGCCCAGGGTGAACCCGTCACTCTGGGCCTCAGGGTGAACCCGCCACTCTGGGCCCAGGGTGAACCCGTCACTCTGGGCCCAGGGTGAACCCGTCACTCTGGGCTTCGCTCCTCCCTCTCTCTTTGCTGCTGGAGCCGTCTCTCTCTCTCTCTCTGGTGGTAGTAGTCGTGGGTGGTGGTGGTAGTAGTGGGTGCTGGTGGTGGTAGTAGTGGGTAGTGGTGGTGGTAGTGGTAGTAGTACTGGGTGGTGGTGGTGGTGGTGGTAGTAGTGGGTGCTGGTGGTGGTAGTAGTACTGGGTGGTGGTAGTGGTGGTGGTAGTAGTGGGTGGTGGTGGTGGTATTAGTAGTGGGTGGTGGTGGTGGTGGTGGTGGTAGTAGTGGGTGGTGGTGGCCTTAGTGGGTGGTGGTGGTGGGGGTGGTAGTAGTGGGTGGTGGTGGTGGTGGTGGTAGTAGTGGGTGGTGGTGGTGGTATTAGTAGTGGGTGGTGGTGGTAGTGGGTGGTGGTAGTAGTGGGTGGTGGTGGTGGTGGTATTAGTAGTGGGTGGTGGTGGTAGTGGGTGGTGGTGGTGGTGGTGGTAGTAGTGGGTGGTGGTGGTGGTATTAGTAGTGGGTGGTGGTGGTAGTGGGTGGTGGTGGTGGTGAGGGAGGACGAGGCTGTTAGCGACGTGTGGGTTGAGGCGACGTGAATCGGGTCCCGGCAATAATGAAGTGACGACGTATTTGCGAATCGACGTAAAAGGGGGAGACGTAAATCGGGGCATTGCAATGTATACACTGTGTGCTGTGTACATAGCATACCCACTGTATGCACAGCATATAGACTGTGTCATTCTCTGTGAATGCCGTCTGCTGAGTACACTCGCAGTGTTTCCCCCATCGCAGCAGCAGTCACCGGTCCCTCCACCCAGCGTGGCAGCAGCGGCGGCGACGCGGCGCGCTACCAGCCTCCAGGAGGAGCCGCCCGATCCGACGATGCCGCTCATTGTATCATGGCGTTTGTCGTGGCGTCCGTGGGCTGGGTGCATGGATATCCGTGCCCTGGGGTTACCCCTCCACCCCCCCCCCCCGCCCTTCTGAGCCCCCATTCCACTGCCCGGGCCCTCAGTCGTTGCTTCGAATCAGCGTCAAGACTCAAGCGCGGTGTTGTTTTTTGTACTTCTCGCTACGAGCCGGGAAGCCGCGGCGCTGCAGGGGAAACTCAGAGACAGCTGTCTCTGTCGTCCTCGCCTGTCGATTCTCCTGGACAAGGAGCACTCACAGCTACCTCTGACTTTATTGACGCCGTAAGAACATGCCGAGGTAATGTGTTCACTGCTGCGAGCTTTGTTTCGTATTCTCCAGGATTTGAAGAATCTCGTGTGCGAAAGAATGACACATCGAGAAGTTAGAGCGATTGCAAACTTGGTGTCGCTTCAATTTAACTCCATGTTTATTGTTTATACGAAAAGTCCAGTTGAGCCAGTTACCCGGCTAGCTTCGGCAGCAGCCTCTGACAACAACAACAACCACAGGGATCTGTTGTTGTTGTTGTTGTTGTCGTTGTGGTTGTGGTGGAGAGGAGCAGAGCCAGTAGTCAGCCAGGACACAGGTGGCAAGGACGACGCTTCACGGAGATTGACTCTCCGCGATGTTTGGAGCGCGCTACGAACCCGGCGACCCGAGTTCGACAGCCGCTCACGGCCAACATCGGTGACGATTAACTGAACCGGCTCTGGGACTCCCCTAGGTCGACTGAGCCTTCAATGAGTGTCCGGTGTGTAAACATCGGCACGAGGGAGACAAAGGCGGCCGGGCGTGGTGTTGGCCACCCACCCCCTTGTGTTGCTGTGTGTTTCGGGTTGTGCCGCCTATCTGATTTGTTCGGCGTGATGTCCGACGTTTCGCTCCACGTGCAGCAGTGGCGCTTGCGCAGGAACTGGACATTAAAACCTCATTAGTTGGAAGGCCCTTGAGGGCTCGTGGTGGCTCGAGTTGGACTCCCGGTCCAGAATTGCTGGGAATTCCAGCGCTCATGATCCCTGTCAATCGGCGGGCACACCCAGCCAACAACCCCAACCAACACGTCCCGTGTCAACAACAACAACAACAACAGCAGCACTACATCTGGCTTTCAAATAAAAACACGCATAATAGGTAACTTTTTGGGCCATTTCCCTTCCTCACAGCACACGAGAAGGGCCATTGCCCGAAACGTCACCTGCAGGGGAGCGACACTCAGAGGTCTGCACAGATAGATTCAACAATCCTTTTCTGAGACTGCCATCTTCTGCAATCCTCGCAGCTGAAGCCTACATCACGTGGTATTCCCATCCAGCCTCCCATGCGACGACTCATCACCGTCACCATCGTTATCATCGTTATCATCCCTGCTTCGCTTCCTCACTCTCGTAACATCAAAGACTGTAGGGGCAAGTGCTGTTAGCGAGCACCTATGAAAGCTGGCACGGCACACGAGAGGGGGTGGGTGGCCAGCACTACGCCTGGTCGCCTTTGTCTCCCAAGTGGCGATGTTTGCACATCGCACCGGGTACTCATTTGAGGCTGAGTCGACCTAGGGGAGGCCCGGGACTGGTTCAGATAATCGTCACTGGTGTTGGCCGTGAGCGGGAATCGAACCCGGGTCTCCAGGTTCGTCGCGCAGTGCGCTAACCGCTACACCACCGCTCCCCACGGGCACATTCACACAGACAATTGATGCATAAGTTGCATATATATGTGTAGCTTTCCCGTAGAGTACATATACTGCATATATATACTGTATCATATACACGTAGACTGCCAGGAACTCTTGCATGTCCATGACTCGTGTGCCCGGTAGGAGTTGTGCGCTAGCTGGCAGCGCGCCAGTGGAGAGTTCACGTTCTACTCACCGCGGCTGAGTGCATGCGAGGCCACAGAGGGCCAGCGATGGGGGAGGGGGTGGGGGTGCGGGGAGTGGAGGAAGCCGCGGGGGGTAGGGGCGAGCTGGAGGGTGCTTCATGGTAATGCGCTGGGAGGTTTTTTTTATTCAAATTCGGACACACGATGTAAAATATTCCTTTTCAAAACGTCACCTCCCGCTAACAGCCCTGGGTCAGTGGTGGAAATTCCACATTATTACGGCGGGGGTGAGTCTCACCATATGCCAAGCACTTTTGCTGCCTTTCCCCGCAAAGTGGTACTCGTTTTATCGACCCCGGCGGAATGATGATAGGCTGAGCCAACCCGTGCCAACCGGGATTGACTAAGCTTGATAATGATCATTTAAAATGAATCATAACTGAACTACAACTGAAGTATGTATGAGGACGACGATTCAAGCAATGCCCCTTTTTCAGATTACGGTTCATTGTCGGCAGTGGACTTTCAAATTCCAACCCCAAACCCTGAACATCCCATAACATTTTCTGTGATCTCCTACCGCTGCCAACGCAGCGTCACCAAATCATCGGTTCAATAAGGGGGAATGCGTGTACACTTGTTGCTATTGATACGCATCATCTACATTTTGTAAAGTGGTTGCATTTCATCCGCAGATCCCAATGCGCTGTCACCGTGTATGGAAAGCAGAAAATAAAGAAAATCTGCAGGGAACACGGCCAGGACTAGCCTGGGGGTACAGGCGACTTCACAGAGGAGAGTTTTCAAGACAGACTTAATTATAGCCAACGACTCTGATTGCCTTATGAGCAAAGGCAAAGCGTTACAAAGTTTGGGAGCTGCACTCGCAAAATCCCGATCAGCCCAGGCACAGAGCCTTGACCTCGGAGTGCTGAGATCCGAAGATGTCAGTGACCTCGTTGGTGTATGAAGATGGATCGGTTCCTGTTAACGCTGCGGGGCTGACCCACTGAAAGTCGATCATCTGTACGGAGCCCGTGGGGTTTCTTCCGCTGCTGGCGCGATGCTCAGCTCGCGATGGGGCCGCGGCTTCGCTGGAAGCGCAGCTGGAAAGGGCGCAGAGAGAGAGAGAGAGGAACGTGCAGGGACGCACGCTCGGAGCCGCATCGCGAGCCAGACGGAGAGAGGCAGACGGAGAGAGGCAGGGACAACACGTGGATAAGAGACGCGCCCGCATGTCGACACGGATTCATGTTTGCTGTTTAGAAAAGTTCGTGCTATTGAAAAGTACCATTGGCCGAAACGTCGTTTATTGTATATAGATTTTCTTTTAAGGCCACACACACGCGCACACAAACACACACACGGACACTGTTGTTATTGACGAATGTGTTTCGTGTTTCGTGTTGGTGTTTGTAGGCTGGGCGAGTCCACCGCCGTCAAAGCCGCCGCAGCAGCAGCAGCAGTCGCCAAAGGCGCGCGGTTTGTGAAGAGCCGAGTTGGCGGTCGAGGCTCGCAGCGGAGTGGAAGTCGAAGGAGGGAACGCGCCAGAGGGCAGCGACCACCGTCCTGCAGTAGATTGACGAAGGCTGACGACGACGCGACATTCATGTTTGTGTGTGGCCGCTGTTTGTGTTTGCGCACGTGACCACGGCGGCGTGGCGTATCCATAATCGCACTCCGACATGCGCCGTCCCCGCGCGACTCCAAACTCACGTGAGATCAACAAAGCAAGTCGGTTCTGCCATCATCATCATCATTACCACCACCACCATCATCATCATTACCACCACCATCATCATCATTACCACCACCACCATCATCATCATTGCCACCACCATCATCATCATCATTGCTACCACCATCATCAGCATTGCCAGAAACACAATTCCATCATCATCATCATTATCATCATGGTGTTTTATGTGCAGGATCCAAAACCCAGCGCTTCGCGCGCGTTATATCTGACTATTAAATAGCGAGCTATTATTTAATAGTGCTGTTTGTTCCTGGCCACTTGGCGTTTTGGACCAGAGCTCAGAAAGGCCGCAATGATGTCCAGCATCGCGTCTTGAGATGGCGTCACTCGCATACGCCAAGTACTGCACCACGGGCAGCTGTTTTGTTCATCCACAGTTGGATGGGGATGGTTGACCATACTTCACCACGCAGTCAGTCACTCACTGATGTTGGCCGTGAATCTAACTCGGGCCTGGAAGGTGTTTCATAGCGCAGTGCGCTAACCACAGCGCCACCGCTCCATGTAATTATATTATTATTATTGTTGTTATAGTCGTGGTAATTAGGATGTCAATTGTCACCAGCCGACCCTGCCCGTGAGTGCTGTAACAACAACATCGACCGGGACGCGCACACCCACACTTTCCCAGCCATGCGCATGCATCAGCAGCAACACCATCAGCAGCAGCAGCAGTTGCAGCCTTTAGCAATTCACGTGACACACACGAGATGCTGTGAATATTCACGAGTCGAGGTAACAATGTGAATGAAGGATTGAGGCTTTATTCTGGAGCGTGTCACTGTATTGGTAATTGCTTGTTGCACGTGTGTGAGTCGGTGAGCGCGTGTGTGTGCACGTGTGGGTGTGTATGTGTCCACGTGTGTGTGTGTGTCAACGTGTGGGTGTGTGTGTGTCCACGTGTGTTTGCGTGAGTGCTGTGCGCCTCCCAGACACGTCTTCGTCTTGTACCGCGTGTCGTGCCACATGACGTGTCGCTCCATGTGCTAGGCGCTTCCATTCAGTTCCAGAGAGAGAGCGTGTGTGTGAGAGTGAATCAGTGTGTGTGTGTGCGTTGGCGTACACAAATGTCCATGAGTGTGTATCTGAGTGTTTACGTGTGTGTATGTGTGCGTGTGCGTGTATGTGTGCGTGTGTGTATGTGTGCGTGCGTGTGTGTATGCGTGTGTGTGTGTGTGTATGTGTGCGTGTGTGTGCGTGTGTGTGTGTGCGTGTGTGTGTGCGTGTGTGTGTGCGTGTGTGTGTGTGTGCGTGTGTGTGTGCGTGTGTGTGTGCGTGTGTGGGCGGGCCGATGACACAGTGGTTAGCGCGCTGCGCTACGAACCCGGCTACCCGAGTTCGATTCCCGCTCACAGCCAACACCGGTGACGAATATCTGAACCGGTCCTGGTATTCCCCTAGGTGAACTCAGCCTCTAATGAGTAGCTGGTGCATTCTGCAAACATCGCCACTAGGGCGCAGGCAAAGGCGGCCGGGCCTGGTCCTGGCGACCCACTCCCTCGTGTGCCAGGCCGGCCTTCCTAGGTGGTCACCTGCAGTCTGGCAAGGCTATATATAGGGGGGGGGGGGATCTTCATCAATTGTGCTTAATAAAATTGCTTTCGGCAGTGATGTGTGAATCATGTTTTGAGTGTTGCGCCGTTATGATGTGAGTGTTGCGTTGTTATGTCGTGATGTGGCTGAATGAACACCGCTATGATGTGAGTGTTGCGCTGCTATGTCGTGATGTGGCTGAATGAACACCGCTATGATGTGAGTGTTGCGCCGTTATGTCGTGATGTGGCTGAATGAACACCGCTATGATGTGAGTGTTGCGCTGCTATGTCGTGATGTGGCTGAATGAACACCGCTATGATGTGAGTGTTGCGCTGTTATGTCGTGATGTGGCTGAATGAACACCGCTATAGTGTGAGTGTTGCGCTGTTATGTCGTGATGTGGCTGAATGAACACCGCTATGGTGTGAGTGTTGCGCTGCTATGTCGTGATGTGGCTGAATGAACACCGCTATGGTGTGAGTGTTGCGCTGCTATGTCGTGATGTGGCTGAATGAACACCGCTATGGTGTGAGTGTTGCGCTGTTATGTCGTGATGTGGCTGAATGAACACCGCTATGATGTGAGTGTTGCGCTGCTATGTCGTGATGTGGCTGAATGAACACCGCTATGATGTGAGTGTTGCGCTGTTATGTCGTGATGTGGCTGAATGAACACCGCTATGGTGTGAGTGTTGCGCTGTTATGTCGTGATGTGGCTGAATGAACACCGCTATGATGTGAGTGTTGCGCTGCTATGTCGTGATGTGGCTGAATGAACACCGCTATGATGTGAGTGTTGCGCTGTTATGTCGTGATGTGGCTGAATGAACACCGCTATGATGTGAGTGTTGCGCTGCTATGTCGTGATGTGGCTGAATGAACACCGCTATGATGTGAGTGTTGCGCTGTTATGTCGTGATGTGGCTGAATGAACACCGCTATGATGTGAGTGTTGCGCTGTTATGTCGTGATGTGGCTGAATGAACACCGCTATGATGTGAGTGTTGCGCCGTTATGTCGTGATGTGGCTGAATGAACACCGCTGCTCCCGTTGGGCGCGCACAACGTGCAAAGCAAGCGGCGTGTTGGTCGGGGCAAGGGTGTTGTGTGTAGGGGTAGTCGCAGCAGCGATGGGATGATGGGGTGGGATGATGGGTGGGAAGGCGATTGCATTTATTGCAGAGTAATTCCTCGTGCGAGAGGCTGTCAAGATATCGCAATCAACTCGCGCCTCGCCACAAGACACGCGGCACGACACCCGTGCAATTACCGCGCACTCGGCTCGCTCAGCGCGTGTCCCCCTCGACTCTTCTTCCTCCTCCTCCTCCGCTCCTCCTCCTCCTGCTGCTGGGAGGCTCTCACACCTTGTGCACGTGTGTGTGTGTGTGTGTTACTGTCTGTGTGTGTTACTGTATGTGTGTGTCACTGTGTGTGTTACTGTGTCTGTGTGTCTGTGTGTTACTGTATGTGTGTTACTGTCTGTGTGTGTGTTACTGTGTGTGTGTGTTACTGTCTGTGTGTGTTACTGTCTGTGTGTGTGTGTTACTGTATGTGTGTTTGTGTTACCGTCTGTGTGTGTCTGTGTGTGTCTGTGTGTGTGTGCTACTGTGTGTGTTAATATGTGTCTGTGTGTTACTGTGTGTCTTTGTTTGTTACTGTGTGTGTCTGTGTGTTACTGAGTGTGTTACTGTGTGTTACTGTGTGTGTTAATGTGTCTGTGTGTTACTGTGTGTCTTTGTTTGTTACTGTGTGTGTCTGTGTGTTACTGTGTGTGTCTGTGTGTTACTGGGTGTATTACTGTGTGTGTTACTGTGTGTATCTTTGTTTGTTACTGTGTGTGTCTGTGTGTTACTGTGTGTTACTGTGTGTGGGTCTCTGTGTGTGTTACTGTGTGTGTTACTGTGTGTGTTACTCTGTGTGTTACTGTGTCTGTGTGTAGGGAGCGGTACTGCAACGTTGAGTGAGCTGCGCTACGAACCCGGCAACCCGAAGTCGATTCCCGCTCACGGCCAACAGTGATGCTTATACGAACCGGTCCGAAGCCTCCCCTAGGTCAACTCAGCCCCGAATGGGTGCCGAGTGCGGTGCGTGAACACCAACACTGGCCACTCACCCCTCTTCGTAGGTAGGTATCTCGCTCACAGCACTTGCCACAACAATCTGTTGGGGCTAGCCGGGAGATTTATATATATATTATTCCTCGTGTACAATTGTATATGTGTAAATGTACATTTGAACGCTCGTGTATGTGTCTAAATACTGCATCCGTGTGCACGCGTGTATACGCGTGTGTGTGTGTACATTGTGTACGTGTGTAAGTATGTGTAGGTGTACGTGGAGAGTGTTTGCGCAGTGGTTAGAGCAAAGCACACAGCGCCATGAAGCCGGCGACCCGAGTTCGATTCCCGCTCACGGCAAAGTGGTGACTACCTGAACCGACTCCTATGCGCATATGCGCACGTGCGTATGTATGAGGCGCTCGCTCCCAGCTCTTGGCCCGAGGCAGCAGGCGTCTCTCCGTGTGCATGACTAAGGCGGCACACGGTCGGTTCCCGCACGCCCTCGGGCGTGGCTGCTGTATGGAGATCTTCGTCTTATCTTTGCATGCGCGTGTGTATGCGCGTGTGTGTATGCGCGTGTGTGTATGCGCGTGTGTGTGTATGCGCGTGTGTGTATGCGCGTGTGTGTGTATGTGCGTGTGTGTGCATGCGCGTGTGTGTATGCGCGTGTGTGTATGTGCGTGTGTACGTACGCGCGTGCGTGTATGTGTGTGTATGTGACCTCAGCGTGGGAGTCGTCGTGCAGTGGTTGTGTATATGCACGTTGAACTTCTTTCGCACCGTACCTCGCCACCGGTGTGCGCAGCGCTACGAAACCCGGCAAGCCGCCCACGGCCAACGACTGTCTAAACCGGTTCTGGGCCTCCCCTAGGTCGACTCAGCCTCACATGAGTACTTGCCGTGGTGTGTCAACGTTGCCACTGGGGAGACAAAGGCGGCCGGGCGTGTGGCTGGCCACCCACCCTCTCGTGTGCCGTGCCGGCTTTCACAAGTGCTACTCGCTAACAGCACTTGCCCCAACAGTCTGTTAAGGATAGACGGGAAATCGGCACCTCCGGTTATTGCGGTTGGCTTCGTACGCTGCGAAATAAGTTCAACACGCATCATCGTCAATTCTAGATTTGAAGCTTTCGTGACTGCAAGGATTCATATTCTTAGGTTTTTTTTCTCCCAATGATCCGATCGAAATCCCTAATTTCGATCGGATCATTTGGGTTTATTAGTAATAAATCGGCATTTTGCGACCCCCACTGCCACTGTGTAGCAGATTATTACGTGCCAGGGACTCTATGGGATGATAGGGCAACAGTCTGAGTTCATAATTGGCAATAGGTAACGGCAAAGCGGTTATAAGTGACTCAGAATTGTGCGCAGTTGCGTGTATACAGCACACGACTTCCCTGAAGGCATCAACACCTTCAGCGAGCGCGATGCCAATCACACGACGCGGTTCGAATTCGACCCTCGATCGGTGGCTGCGCCATCGCCACACACGCGTCGAATAAAAAGCAATGGACAAGTCCTTACTTACTAACAACTCCTCTATTAGTTTTCATTGTTGGAGGGGTTGCCCCCCCCCCCCCCCCTCTACGAGAAGTTATCCGGCGTCCCTGGATTCCCCTGCCACACGCGGCATTTTCATGGGGGGCCTCGAGAAACGGATTCGTAGTCTTGGCCAAACAACTCAAAGTAGCAGAACTCTCCTGAAAAAAACACAGTGAAGCTTAGATAAATGAAAAAACATCGTCATTATTAGAAATTAATTTATACTGCATCATTCAATAGTGCTGCGTGTTACTGGCCGCTTAGCATTAGATTGGTTGTAAAGCAACTGTGATTTTTAGATATCAAACTTTGAGAATTTGATTTGTAACCAACATCTGAAACACAACTTAATAAAAACCACGTTCTATTCCATCGGGACCAAGTGTTTACTATTCGCATTGTGTGTTGTACTCCAGTAATTCTCAGTCCACTGCTGGATGAAGGCCTTTGCCGGCTCCGTGTCGATGGTGGCGATGCCATACTTCACCACGCTGGACAGAGCAGGTTAGTGAAGGAGAGGGCCGAACCGGTAAAATATTGCTCGCTGATGATGTCAGCTGTGGTCGGGAACCAAACTCAGGGGGGGCGATAGTTGGGTTCATTGTGCATCGCGCTAACCGCTGCGCCACCGCTCCCTCTGCCCTGACAAAACATTCCTCTGCGCCACCTCCGCTCGCGAGCTTCGCCACACAGAACCACGTCGACTTCCTGGGTCCCATCGAACCACACCAGACTTGCTTAACAAGTGCGGCTCGTATAACACAACGCACCTAGGTAATTAATTGGGTCGTTGCCCGAAACGTCACCTGGTCCATGTGTTGTTGCTCTACGCACCGCTGCCAACGCAGCAGCAGAAGCAGCGGCTGTGGTTCACGCACACACACACACACGCACGCGTGTGTGTGTGTGTGAACTACACCATGATGCACGTCCACACGTGTGTGTGAACTACCCCATGATGCACGTGCACATGTTCACGCACGTGTACGCCTGTACACGCTAAATGGCGCGTGGCTGATGTCAATTCTAGCGATGTTCTAGATGGGCTAGACAACTCAAATTTGGTAAAAACAAATATAGCCGAGTCTGTGCCTGTGACGAGGGAAAACCCGCAACGTACAGCATTTCAATACGGGTCGATAAATTTGAACGCGCGGATGATGATTGGTTTCACGCACGGGGCGGCTCTATGTCTGGCGTCAAACACTCACAACATCGCCACCACCACCACCATCATCAGTGAAGCAAGGCGATTCGCCTCCCGCGGAGTGTGACGCTAAAGCCGATAGGAAGAAAAGCAAGCGAAGTGGGCTCCGTGCCACAGTCCATAGGCGAGATAGACTGTCCTAGAGGCAGCCGATTCAAACCACAGTCCACACAAGAGACAGTCCACACAAGAGACAGTCCACACAAGAGACAGTCCACACAAGAGACAGTCCATGCGAGCGACAGTCTATAATGCAACACAAGCACGCAAGCGATCAGTCAGGTGTGCGGTGTGCGTGATAAGCCAGCAGTTGATACACAAATACAAAGGCGCCTCGTATAGCCTTCAACAGACTGTTGGGGCAAGTGCTCTCAGCTAGATGGAGCGCGCACGCGGCTCGGTGTATTTGTTGCATCGCAAGATCGTGAGAGGTGGCGGTGACTTGGGGAGGCGTTCATCATCCAGCAGTGGATCGATCGCCGTGGTTTATGATCGCCATCATCCAACGGGCGTCGCTTAGTCGCGCGAGCGAGATGAGAGCGAAGCGTGAAGTGAGAGATGGAGGGAGGGAGGGAGAGAGCGAGCCATCTCGCGTTATTCCCCAGAGCCAATCTTATCCCTGGCCGTTTAGCAGCCTCATTGGGAGGCTAATTGGCGCGAGCTTAACGATTCCCCCCGCGAGACGTCTGCGCCGCCGCTGCTGCTGCTGCTGCTGCTCAGCGGCCACGCGAACGCGGCGCCGGATTCTATTAGCGACGATGAATGTTTAGCCGTACGCGACAGCCGCTCTGTGTGTGTGCGCGCGCTCGCCACGCGCGTTCGTTAAATCATTCGCCCCCGGCGGACTTGAGGCGATATCCGTGCTGTGCTCCTCGGTTCTGTTCGCGCGGGTGTGAGTCGTGTGGTGTGTATTGTGTGGTGTGTGTCGTGTGGTGTGTGTCGTGTGGTGTGTGTCGTGTGTAATGGGGAGCGGTGGCGCAGTGGTTAGCGAACGGAGCTACCAACTCGGCGACCCCGACCGAGATCGATTCCCGCTCAAGAGCAATAATACTTGTTCAGTAGTTGAACCATGTCATGGGAATCCCCTAGGTTGACTCAGCCTTAAACGAGTACCCGGTGCGATGTGTAAAACATCAGCACTGGGGGAGACAAAGGCGACCTGGCGTGGTTCTGGCCACACTCGTGTCCCGCTCCGATCTTCATATCGGTGCGTGCTACAACAGTGGCCCCAGCAGTCTGTTCAGGCGATCCGGGGGATATTTGTATTTGTTTGTTGCATTTAAAACATTATTGATCACGCACGCATCCGGGTAGCGCTATCCACACAACGGGAGAAGCTCTATTAGCGCAGTTTTTTTGTGTTCCGATACCGATTTTTTCTTTTAGGAAATCGTTTGATTTGATCAACTGGGCTCGAGTTTGTCTCGAACGACTCCTCTAACAGCAACGCAGCTTCACAGTGAAGTTGCGTTCGTATCGGGCCAACTTCACGCGCGCTGTCGCGAGCCTCCGCGCCCGTTCCAGACGGACAGCGCCATCACGCTGCGCTCCCCTCGAGCGCCAGGACACGATTTGTACCAATTCGCGTCGTTGCCTCCGGCTGCAAAAACCCTCGCGGTGCCATCGCCGACGCGCACAGAACGACGCCAAAGGCGTCGCCCCGTCATCGTGCGCTCCCGTGACCGCTCGCGGACGAAGGAGCCGCTCCACTCGACCGGGCGATCTCTCGTGATCATCTTTGGTCGACTCTTCCAACGTGGAAGAGGTGGGGGTCACCCACACTTCACCAGCCTGCACTGTATTTCATTTGAAGAAGTGTTGACCTCTCTCTCTGGGGTTATAATTTCGTTCTCAAACACCGGTTCGTACCGCCTATTCGTAAGCATCATTTTGTTAGCCGTATAATCAAATACTTTACAAGTCAGCGAATTAAATGAAGAGTTGCGGATTTAAACCGGCCGCACGCCAGCGGTGCACAACGACGGTCAACAGAAACAACTCAAAACGTTCCTCAGTAACACTGCCCCACTCTAGAGGAAAGCAACACACAAGAGGCGACGTTTCGGGCAATAACCCTTTTATCACATCGCAGGAATATTAGTACGAGTGTAGAAGATCGCTCTGTGTTGTTGAAGGTTGCGATGCAAGCGAATGACATAGCGGCCTGGCCCACATCTACGCAAACAGGTGTGCAACTCGGTTGTAAGCAGTTGAATCGATCGTCCGTCTCTGCTCACGCTGGGAGTAGAGACTCAAC
Source organism: Lampetra fluviatilis (assembly GCF_964198595.1). Taxonomy (NCBI): domain Eukaryota; kingdom Metazoa; phylum Chordata; class Hyperoartia; order Petromyzontiformes; family Petromyzontidae; genus Lampetra; species Lampetra fluviatilis. Next base: position 484,870 of record NC_136330.1, read on the forward strand.
CCTCAAGCATCGAGCAGCTCGGCGACCCGTGGCGACTTGCCGCAACACGCGCTGTGGCCAACGTTGAATTCGCGTTTTCATTTAACTTGTGCGCAACTAGTGGCTCAGATTGTGGGACAAAGCAGTCGCGGGCGATGATAATTAATTATTATTGATCGCTCAGGTGATGGGACTCGATTCGAGGCCGTGTCTACTCAACAAAGCGACCCAACAATCGTTTGCCAATATTATCTAAATTCTGATGGATTAATCCTGGCCATGAGATATCTCCACGCTCTCCAGAAGTGCGTCTCAAGAAGTGCGTCTCAAGCCGCATCGCCACGAGGAGGCCAACCGCAGAGCCTCTCGGGTAATCTGAGATCGAACGCGAGACATTCCGCCTGCTTGACGTCGCAATTTTCCCTGTGTCGCGTAATCATCCAATTTGAATTAAAGCAATAATCACTACACTGTCTAATCTTGATTTGAAGCGTTCGTGACTGCAGGAATCCATACTCTTTGGTTCTTTCGGTAAAGTATTATGCCAAGTAATGGTCTCGCTGCAATTTTTGTCACAAGATCCCTCCACCACCCGACTTGGCCGAACAAATGACATTGTCACGCGCTGATCGTTCACGAGTGGCATGTTTGCTCTTCCCACGCCGACACCGCAAGGCGCGCGCGGGTGTGCACTACACGGGGGTGCGTAGGGATACAGCGATCGTCAGCGGTGAGACGCCCTCGCGTAATTACTGGACATGTGTGAAAAATATCTCCATAGCTCATCGGATGTGTCCAGGATAAATAAAGATTCTGAGTTTGAATTCGTGAACCGCGAGTCACTCGGTTTGCCGAGTCGCCTTCAACGTGACCGCGCTTGCAAATCGCGCAGCACCATCATCATCGTCGCCTCTCACCGCTTTGTCCACATCGGAGCGAGCAGTTGCGCAAACGAGGAAATCAGGCGGCGGATTGAGGTCGTAACGACCAAACTAAATCGCCCGCGGCGCGCGATGCGACCCGCCGCTTCAACTCGCCGAGCGGATCGCGTGAGAGAGTGGAGTCTGCGCCGCCTCCACTGCGCGCGACGCGTCGTGTTCAGTGACGCCTCAAACATAAGCGACTGATCGTTCCGATGTACACCGCGCTAAACGCGACAGCGGACACTTGTTGCGACGCGATTCGGCGCGACAGCGCACGACCGTCGCTGCAAGACGAAACCACGCGTTACACACAGGGTCCATAGCCCCCCACCCACACATAGCCCCCTACACAGGGTCCATAGCCCCCCACCCACACATAGCCCCCCGTACAAGGCCCGTGGCCCCCCACCCACACATAGCCCCCCACACAGGGCCCGTGGCCCCCCACCACAGGACAGGGCTTCCGAGTCGATCCATGTCAGCGACAGCAGAAGCCGAGCTGGGGAGCGGGGTCGGGTTTCGAGTCGTCTGGGTGTCACCAGCGAGGCGTGGTCCGTTAAACAAATGCCGCTGGGTTTTGCTGATGTCGTGTACAGTGCACATCTCACACAGAGACGCACGGTTTTACAACACCCCAGGGTAGGAGGATCATTATTTCGATTAACTCTTAAAATCTATTTCCAATTTTGTATAAACTCGCCTAGGCATATATATAAAGACAAAGACCCCCTCCCCCCGTATTGCGTTTAAGAGACTGTTGGGGCAAGAGCGGTGTGGGAGTAGCCCCTACGAAGGCCGGCAGGGCACACAAGGGGTGGGTAGCCATCGTTACGCAGGGCCGCCTTTGTCTCCCCGCTCCCAGGACCGTTTCAGATATTTGATCACTGATATTGGTCGTGAGCACGAATCGAACTCGGTTTTGCCGGGTTCGATTCGTACTCACGACCAATATCAGTGATAAAATATCTGAAACGCAGCGTGCAAACCACGACACAACCACGCCCGACAAACACACGCGCACACACACGCGCACACACACACATGCGCACACACGCGTACACACACGCGCGCACACACACGCGCACACACACGCACACACACGCGCACACACACGCACACACATACACGTGCACACACACGTACACACACACACGCACACACACGCGCACACATACACGTGCACACACACGCGCGCACACACACACGCGTACACACACACGCGCACACACACACGCGTACACACACACGCGCACACACACACGCGCACACACACACGCGCGCGAGTGTCTCACCTCGTTACTTTCATCGCTGAGTCCATTCCCCTCTCCTGCTCCTCCTCCTCTTCCCCGTGGCGCCGTGGGCCCGTGGCCACGCGAACTCAGCTGCGGTTCGCGCGACACAAACTCGGAGAGGAAGTTACTCAGCAAGGACGCATTCACACGGAAGAAGGCCCCTCGACCGAAACGTCGACATGGTTTTCCCTCTCCTCGCGGTGATAGTCAACCAAATGCGCGCGCGACACGTCTCACGTGATGGAGATGACGCCTCGCTCGACGTACGTTGAACTTCTTCTGCACCGTACAGAGCCGACCGTGATGATCGCAGGCGTGGGGAAGGACTTCGAAGTCGGCACGCCAAGACGTCCTTGGCACAGCCACAAAAATGGCTCTGCCAGGCACTACGTCACGTGTCGGCACTTCGCGAGCTGCTCATTTGTTTCTACATATCGCGTTATTTTAAGACGCGCGTGTGTGCATGTGTGTGTATATCCATATACACACACATGCACACATTGAGTACCTGGTGCGGTGTGTAAACATTGCCACTAGAGAGACAAAGGCGGTCGGGCGTGGTGCTGGATACCCACCCCCTCCTGTACCGTTCCGGCCTTCATAGGTGCTCGCTAACAGCACTTGCCCCTACAGTCTGTTAAGGCTATACGGGGGATCTTTGTCTTTCCATATATATATGACAATTTCATCGTGTAGTGTGGTGAGAATTTCGTGTATCGAGTCGCCAGTAGATATCGACACAGCACGTATCTTACGGTTAGTATGTATCTACACAGCACGTATCGTGTAGTCAGTAGGTATCTACACAACACGTGTTGAGTAGTCAGTATGTATCTACACAGCACGTATCGTGCAGTTAGTATGTATCTACACAGCACGTATCGTGTAGTCAGTATGTATCTACACAGCACGTATCTTACGGTCAGTATGTATCTACACAGCACGTATCGTGTAGTCAGTAGGTATCTACACAACACGTGTTGAGTAGTCAGTATGTATCTACACAGCACGTATCGTGCAGTTAGTATGTATCTACACAGCACGTATCGTGTAGTCAGTATGTATCTACACAGCACGTATCGTGTAGTTAGTATGTATCTACACAGCACGTATCGTGCAGTTAGTATGTATCTACACAGCACGTATCGTGCAGTTAGTATGTATCTACACAGCACGTATCGTGTAGTCAGTATGTATCTACACAGCACGTATCGTGTAGTCAGTATGTATCTACACAGCACGTATCGTGTAGTCAGTATGTATCTACACAGCACGTATCGTGTGGTCAGTATGTATCTACACAGCACGTGTGGTCAGTATGTATCTACACAACACGTGTTGAGTAGTCAGTATGTATCTACACAGCACGTATCGTGCAGTTAGTAGGTATCTACACAGCACGTATCGTGTAGTTAGTATGTATCTACACAGCACGTGTGGTCAGTATGTATCTACACAGCACGTATCGTGTAGGAATATCTACACAGCGCGTGTCGTGTAGCCAGTATATAACGTGTAGTCAGTATGTATCTACACAGCACGTGTAGTCAGTATGTATCTACACAGCACGTGTAGTCAGTATGTATCATGTGGTCAGTATGTATCTACACAGCACGTGTAGTCAGTATGTATCGTGTAGTCAGTATGTATCTACACAGCACGTGTGGTCAGTATGTATCTACACAGCGCCAATGAGAATGTGAATTCGTTTCTCGCCGTTTCCCATTTCTGGGGAATTCGAGGCGAGAGCACAAGCCGAGTCCGCGTCCCTCGGGCGACGGCGCCGGCCGCGATGCCCACGGGAGGACTCATCCCGCCCGAGGGAAGGCGACCCGCGCATGGCACGTGCCGTGAAACGTCGCCCGTGATATGGGTGTGCGTGTGATGTTGGGGGGAAGTTTCTACAAAAACGTGTTCAATCGCAAAACACTCTAAAGCAATGTAATTTCTATCGGGTCCCCGTGGGGTAAAACAAGATCCCAGTCTCCCACTCTCAGTATCCACGCTCTCTCTCTCCTGAACCTCATATAAATGTATTCAAGTGCTATGAAGAATTAGGGCTATTGCCCGAAACGTCGCCTATTTATACGTGTGGCGATCTCCGTGCCGCACACGCGCGCGTGAGACTAGGGGCGCGTTGGCGCGCTTCGATACCCGCGCGCTGCCGATGTAGCGCGCGGCCTCCACGGCAGCGGCACACGCAGACAAACCCCACGTGGGCAGGGGAATCGTGGAGACAAAACTCAAAGCAAACGCGGTGAATTACAAACTTTTACAAACGGTTTTATTTCTAGATCTCTTCTCTCTCTCTAAAGCGGTGTATATATAACAACGATGCAAAGAGGTCAGTGTGATGTGGTCATTAGTTACAGCAGAAATAGACGATGTTATGTACAAAATTGAGACAGCTTCCAAAAAAATACTACACAAACGAATGTGTATAAGAACACTATTATGAACACTGTAAACCATCTCTCGTGTCCGTTTTTAATCCGTTTTCCACACAAAACAGCCTTTACAAAATATTACACAGCAAAAAAACACACACACGAAATAAAGATCATACAAAATAATAATAAGAATGGTAATAGTAATAATAATATGTCACCAAGATGTCTGGAGCGTCTCGAATCGGAGACATCTGGTCGTCTATTTAAATCGCGTGGCTGGACTAAAACTTCCACGGCCGGCCACTGCCTTCAAAATGATAACAACAAGGATAATAATTATAATAATAATAATTAGAAATTGTGATTCATGGTAAGAATTATCCACGCATCGTGTCGAACGTGTGACGCGAACCAAAGTCGAGCGACCAATATCATCACCGCCATCACCACCTCCATCATCATCATCATCACAGCTTTTTCATCTCAGTAGAAGTCGCAATTAGGGTTCTCAAAAGAGGAAATATAATAATATTATATAGAATCACTGTTAAACCAAACATTTGTAACCGTAATAATTAAGCGTAACTAGCGGATGTCTGAGCTACCCACGGAGCCGACACGGGATGATGCGGCATTAATTAGGATATATATCTGCGATGTAAACTTTGAACGAAAACGCCACCTTGCGTGTTTTATTTTCAACCCGCGGCCGCCGCCACCTCGCACAGAGCGAGCGGTTGCGAGTTGCTGCCGCGACTGCTGTTGTTGGTTGCTCCAAGCCGCGCATCCACGGACAACACGGGGCGACAAGGCGACCGCGTTGATTACAGAGCCTTCTGTGTGCGAGTGGATCTGTGCGTGCGGATCTGTCCGTGCGTAGTATCTGTACGTACCCTCTGTCTACACACGTCTGTCCGTTTGCCCCTGTGTGTGCGCGCGCGTGTCGCTCGGGGTGCGAGTTTGTCTGTGGCAATTCCATCACTGGATCCGTCCATCTGCGTGTGCCGTGATTACAAGTCTATTTGTGTGTGTGTCTGTCTGTATCCGCATGTCTGTGTGTTAGTAACCGTGTCCAGCTCGCTGCGCATGTCTCTGTGTGTCCGTCTATCAGTGTTAGTCTGATGGGGAGCGGTGGCGAATATTTCGGTCAATGACCTCCCCCCCCCTTGGTCAACTCAGCCTTCAAATGAGGTGCGATGTGTAAACATCGCTATCGTCGAGATGAATGCGGCCGTGGGTGGAGTGAGCCATCCACTCGCCTCGTGTGCCGTTCTGCCTTCACTCGCCCCAACAGTCTACTCAAGGCCATACGGGCTGATGTGTGTGTGTGCGTGTGTGTGCGCGCACGCGTGTGTGTGCGTGTGTGTGTGCGCGCGTGCATGTGTGTGGACGTGTGCGCGTGCGTGTGTGCGCGTGTGTATGCGCGCGTGCATGTGTGTGCACGTGTGCGCGTGCGTGCGCGTGTGTGCGCGTGTGTCTGCGTATCCATCCGTCTGTCCGTCCGTCCATAAGTCCGTCTCGTTGTCGACGCGTCCAGTGTTCCGTTACACACCGGTGCGACGCGCTACACAGGCCGGATGATGCGTGTTGTGGAGTCGTCCCGAGTTCTGCGGCGACCCCCGACGTGCCCGGAGAGACCCCGGGCTCGAGCCGTCGCGTTCTGCAGAAGCCCTCTTCTCATATCGGCGGCTCAAATGTAATCCTCCTCCTCCTCCCTCCCTCGCGCTCCGCCGCGTGATCGCGAGCCAAGGCCACGGTGAAAGAGAGTAGTGTCTCTAGAGATTCATCAAGGCATTCGAGTGGGGGTCCGATACGCGTGAGGCGGCTCCCATCAGCACCACGGTCTACAAACACCATCATCACCATCACCGTTATTATCATCATCATCAGTCATCATTTGCAGTCTAACACGAGTTTGTCGTAATTGAACTGTTTTGTTTAAACAAGCCGATGTGCGCTGCATTTGCCCGATGCTTGTTAAATATCCAACGTTAAGTAAATAAAAAATACATTTAGATGTTCAAAGCCGCAAAAAGTATGATTTTGGACTGTGGATTTCACATAATATAGCAAACTCGTCCGATTAGACAGCTGCAATGTTTCCAGCGCACATCCTGAAAGCATGATTAGACAGATTTCTAGCGATGAGTACTCGACTGGGAACTCACGCCACATGCACACAACATCGCCAGAGGAATTATCAGTGGCCCCTCCTGCGCCACTCGAGGCACGCAATAAACACAATCAGCAATTACAATCGTCGCTCGATATACGAAAGGTACGATTTAAGTTGTACTTATCAGGCGCGTGCAGCGCGCTAACGAGTTTAATTCGTAATTTAAAAAACAACTAACTTTAAATTAGTTTAAACTTCGAAAAAAGTGTGGGGTGGAGGCTGCCGCTGGTTGGGCTCGTGAGAAACGGGGATTTGGAACTAGAACGAACCCCAACTAAAAAAACAAACACACAAACTACACGGCAAGTTCATTGGCGAATGCCCACGCTACGAATGAACAATTTAAACAAATTAATCTGTTTGCCCCACTCTGATCGGTAGCGAGTGGCTGCAGGCCGTGGGCGACTTATCGTGCCTCGGGCCATCACAACATAAAACACCGCAATGCGTGAGCGACTCGTTCGTGCGCGGGTGAGCGGGCTGGGTAGGGACTCACATGTGCGTGAGGGGTATGGTTCCGTTGGGGCCGGCGTTCTGGTAGTGCTGACTCAGGTGGTGGTGCAGCCTGCTCTGGGCCACCTCGGACACGCCAGCCTCGCTGCTGCCCATGGGCAGGTACATACTGATCATCTCGCGCAGGTCGCCAGGGCACGCCGCGCGTCCACTCCCGCCTCCTCCTCCACCGCCTCCTCCTCCACCGCCGCCTCCGCCGGGCGCGGATACGGCCGGCGGGGACGGCGTGGCCGCCTCGCTCTTCCCGACGCTCGTGAGCGAAGAGAGTGGAGGTAGCGCCTGGGGCTGGTGCGAGTGCTGCTGCTGCTGCTGCGCTTGATATCCGATCCCAGGAGACGACATCTCCCGCACCTGTTGCGCGTAGCCGGAGCCCGGAGACAGCGTGCGCCCGGGCTGCTGCACGTAAATTCCGCCGACGGGAGACAAAGTGCGCTGCTGCTGCTGCTGTTGCTGCTGCTGTTGCTGCTGGTGCTGCTGCTGATGATGGTGACCGAAGCTCGAAGCGGCGTGAGAAGGAGGCGGGGAGAGCGCTCTGCTGGGCTGCGGCGCGTACGAGACGCTGTAGCCGGCCGCCGCGGCCCCGTTGAGGTAGCCCTGTCCGCCGGGCAGGTACTGCAGGCCGCTCATGTCGTAGCGGTGCAGGCCCTGCAGCTGCGCGGCTCCGTGCGCGGCGCTCAGCGCGGCGTGCTGCGAGTAAGCGTGGGCCAGCGGCTCCTGCTGGAGGCCCGCGGCCGCGGCCGCGTAGGCGCTGCCGTTGGCCCAGCAGCCGTTGAGCTGCGGGTAGGGGTCCAGCCGCTGGCCGAGGCCGGCGGCCGCGGCCGCAGCGGCCGCGCTGCCCGGGGGCCCCCCGGAGGCCAGGAGGCCGCCCTGCAGAGAGAACTTATCCTTCTTGAGCAGCGTCTTGGTCTTGCGGCGCGGCCGGTACTTGTAGTCCGGGTGCTCCTTCATGTGCAGCGCGCGCAGCCGCTTGGCCTCGTCGATGAAGGGCCTCTTCTCGGCCTCGGTGAGGAGCTTCCACTCGGCGCCGAGGCGCTTGGAGATCTCCGAGTTGTGCATCTTGGGGTTCTCCTGGGCCATCTTCCTCCGCTGCCCGCGCGACCACACCATGAAGGCGTTCATGGGCCTCTTGACGCGGTCGTCGGGAACCTTCCCGTCGCCGCCCGCGCCGAGGACCCCGCCGGCGCCGCCAGGACCCCCCGACAGCGCCTTGGGCTGTGGCCCCCCCCCCGACGGGCTTGAGCTCGGCCTCCAGCATGCTGTACATCTCGGCGCGCTGCTCCCCCCTCTCCTCGCCCTCACCGGCGGTAGCAACAGCTGATGATGATGGTGTTGGAGATGGTGGTTGCTGCTGCTCACGATGGATGTGATGGAATTGCTGTTGGTCGAGATATCTCACAACAGCAACTGGGGTGGACAATGCAGTCTCGCGTCCGGGGACCGCGAGTTGTTTGTGCAGTTCGTTCAACTCGCAGCGCACCAACTGGGCAGGTAGCGTGCGTGGTGTGGGTCGCGTGGAGGGTGCAACACGAGGAGCTCTCGTCACGTCCACCACCCACCCGTGCCTCCCTTTCTCTACTCGGGCCCTGCGCTCCCCCCGCTGGGTTTTATAGTCCACCACACCGCGCCGCCCGCCAATCAGCGCGCGCGCCCCCCTAAGAACACGCCCCCCTCGCCCTGCCGGCCACGCCCACAGTGGCGGGAGAGGCGCGCGGGGCGGGGGGGAAAGGTTGCGGGGGGCGGGGCGGGCAGGTGCGCGCTCCTCCGCGGGGGGGGGGGGGTGTTGGCAAGTGTGGAGGGGCGTTACCTGCCCGCGTGTATGTCGAGGTGTGTGTGTAGGTGTGTGTAGGTGTGTGTGTAGGTGTGTGCGTAGGTGTGTGTGTAGGTGCGTGTGTAGGTGTGTGTGTGCAGGAGTGTGTGGGGAGCGGTATTGTAGCGGTTAGCGCGCTGCGCTAGGGCCAACACCAGTGACGATTACCTGAACCGGTCGTGGGCCTCCCCTAGGTCGACTCAGCCTCAAATGAGTACCTGGTGCGGTGTGTAGGAAACATCGCCACTGGAGAGACAAAGGCGGCCGGGCGTGGTGCTGGCCACCCACCCCCTCGTGTGTTATCTCGGCCGTCATAGGTGCTCGCTAATAGCACTTGCCCCAACAGTTTGTTAAGGCTATACGGAGGATCTTTGTCTTTGTGTATGTGTTTGTGTGTAGGTGTTTGTTTGTAGGTGTGTGTGCAAGTGTCGGGAGGGGTGGTATAGCGGTTAGCGCGCTGCGCTTCGATTTCTGTTCACAACGACCAACATCGGTAACCATTATCTAACCCGAAACCCAGGCGTCCCCTAGGTCGACTCAGCCTCAAATGAGTACCTGCTGCGCTGCGCAAACATCAGCAGCGGATAGCCAAAGGTGACCAGGCATGCTGCTGCCCTTCATAGGTGCTGCCCTTCATAGGTGCTGCCCTTCATAGGTGCTGCCCGCTCACAGGACTTGCCCCCAACAGTCTCGTTCAGGCTCCACGGAGTGTCTCTACTTTGTGTATATATATAGACATATATATACACTATATACACACACGCCGTGTATATATCTACTGGCTAGTCGATACTTGCAGCGTGTATACCTACTGGCGACTCGGACACACACACACAGAGAGAACTGCTGCTTGTGTTGAGCGTTTCCTTCCAGCGCACCTTCGACGAGCGCGGTTGGCGCCGCACAGGTTCACATACATATATGTAAATATGCGCATGCATATGTGCGCATTATGTATGCGTGCGTGTGCGCCTTCGCACGACGTCAACGCGTTCGATACCGCGTGGTGATGGCTGAGTCGACGATGTCGGGGAGGCTCAGGACCGCTTTGGATTTTTGTTTTGTTCACCACGGCGACCATCAGTGGCGAGTGATACCAAAACTGGTGCAGTGTGTAAAAGTGGTGGCGCCCAGCACGTTCACACCTGGACAGGTGATGTCGTGTGTGCAGAGGCAGTGGGCTACATGACCGATCCACTGCTGGATGAAGGCCTTCTCCACGCGGCGATGGTCAGTGGGGTTTTATTAACCATACTTCACCACATGCTGAAAGACCCTAAACAAATATCCTCCGTGTCGCCTACGCAGGTTTTTGGGGGCAAGTGCTGTTAGCGAGCATCTTCGTTTCTTCAATGCGGATGCTGACACACGTTTACACGCCGCGTGGCGATGGCTGAGTCGACCTAGGGGAGGCTCAGGACTGGTTCGGATTTTTTTTCACTGATATTAGTCATGAGCGGGAATCGAACTTGGAGTTACAGGTTCGTAGTGCAGCGCGTTGGCCGCTACACGACAGCTCTCTCACACCAACAAACGACGAAGAACCCCGTGTCGCCTTTCCAGACTGTTGGGGCGAGCACCTTTGAAGGCCAACACGGCGGCACACGAGGGGGTGGGGTGGCCAGCACCACGCCCGGCGGCCTTTTGTCTCCCGAGTGGCGATGTTTACACACCGCACCGGGTACTCATTTGAGGCTGAGTCGACCTAGGGGAGGCACAGGACCGGTTCAAATAATCGTCACTGGTTTTGGCCGTGAGCGGGAATCGAACTCGAGTCGCCGGGTTCGTAGCGCAGCGCGCTAACCGCTACACTACCGCTCCCCACCACTCTCTCTCACAAAGATAAAGATCCCCCGTATAGCCTTAACAGACTGTAGGGGCAAGTGCTGTTAGCGAGCATCAATAAAGGCCGGAACGGTATACGAGGGGGTGGATGGCCACAGCACCACTCCCGACCGCCTTTGTCTCCCCAGTGGCGATGTTTACACACCGCACCAGGTACTCATTTCAGGCTGAGTCGACCTAGGGGAGGCCTAGGACCGGTTCAGATAATGGTGTTGGCCGTGAGCGGGAATCGAACCGGGGTCGCCAGGTTCATAGCGCAGCGCGCTAACCGCTACACTACCGCTCCTCACACACACAAAGCCACACGCACACACAGCCACACACACACAGAGCCACACACACACAGAGCCACACACACACAGAGCCACACACACACAGAGCCACACACACACAGAGCCACACACACGGTGCACGTGGTGATGAGCGAGTCGGTTGTTCAGTCGCCACGACCACCTCCCAAGTCCACCGAGGCAGACACGTGGCGAGAAGCAGAGACGCTAAACTCCACGGGGCACAAGGGCCGGGTCGCAGCATCCAGTCGTCGTTCGCTGTCATGCAGTGGAGGCCCCTTCCACCAGCGGTGGTGAAAGCAATACACTTGCAGGGCTGTACCTCTACCTATTAGTAAAGTAGCAGCGGCAGGCCCAGCTACCACCACCACGCGTCTCCAAACTCCAACAACCACTCAGCTGGCAGAACTCGATATGTTGTGTGTGGTGGAGCGGTGGCGCAGTTGTTGGGTCTATGGGAAGCAGCCAGCCCTGTAATTAGAGGCTACTTTGACCCACACCTCCACTCTGACCAGTCGTCTTGGAACAAGGGGTGGGAGAGACTCCACTTCATCCCACCGCACGCGACTAACCTGCCCGTGGACTAACTTGAGGTGTATCCTTGCTGCTTGTTCCACACTGCTTGGTGAACAGAAAACTGCTCAAACTATTTTATTTTAAATTTTCCCAGGTAAACCCCACTGAGCTATATTGCTGTTTTTTAGAAGCGACCTGGTCATAAATTGTGGCTCGACGAAGTGGCTTGAAATGTATAACAGCCAAACACTCGAAACGCGTCTTTCTATAAATGTGGAAGGGAAACACCGGAGGACCCGGAGAAAAATCCACGCTACCACAGGGACAAAGAGAGACACGCAAACTCCAAATATACAGCAAGCGTCAGGCTCGGGATTGAACTCACGACATTTTGTATAGTTAATATCTCCTAGCCACCGTGGCCCACGTCCCTTGGGTGGTGGTGGTGATTGGGTGGTGGTGAAGAAGGGTGGATTTAAGAAACGTACACGATTGTTTCAGCTGCCGCACCGGGAGATGGGATGGCCTTGGCGGCCTCTGGCGCTCGCCGTCGGCGCTGTTGTGCGGAGTCGCGGGTGTTCAGTCGCGTCCCGTCGTCGCCACGAGGCCACATCTGCATATTTACGGTGCCTCTGCCGAGGGGGGGGGGGGGCGCGCCAATTGATGCGAGAAAACGGTCGTCTCTCTCTCTCGGCGTGGCCGTATCGTTTAAGTTTCGCGTGTAGATTGTTATCAGTGTTTAATTCTATCCGGAACAGTCCGGCTGAAGGCAATTACTTTGACGTCCAGCCACATGCCTCTCGCCCTATTTTGCTGTAAACATCTTCGTGAGATTTATTGGAATAGAGGGAAAGTAAAACGAATAAAAGATTATTATGGATATGCCTAACTTGTACTCCAAGTGGTAGTGCCGATCATCCATACTCCGAGCCAGCCTAGCAGCGTTGCTGGAAATACCGAGTGAGCCATGAAGCCCTAATAATGATGATGATGATTGTTGTTGTGATGTTGTTTCTGTGCGTGTGTGTCAGTCGCAACTGCGGTGATGTTGAGAGCCATGCTGCCGCACAGATTCCGCGCCGTGTTTTTTTGCAATTGCACCACGTCTTCTTTCCGACGTTTCGCTCCACGTGCGAAGGAGCTTGTTCAGGAACTCGATTGGTGGAGCTTCTTGAGAGCTCGCGGTTGTACAGCCGACCGACCGTGGTTAAATCAAGTCCGAGACATCGCGTGGACCGGTCACCGCGGTGAGCGAGGCTTTGGCGGGACCCGCCCTGCCTGCCAAGGGACGATCGCCGCGTCTTCGAGACTGGCGGCAGAGTGGCAGCCAAACACCGCAGAGTGCACCCACTGATTCATCTGCGTCGCAGGCCGGGCTCTGTCCATCCCGTAGCCATCTCTCGTCGTCTCGCGCTGGAGCACGATCCATCTCGCTCCTGCACGCGAGCCGATTTCGCTGCTCCATCTCCGTGCTCTGGCGCGTTCACTCGCTTTGGCGAGCCTCGGCCGTGCGTGTCGGACGTTCACAGCACATCGCACAATCACCTCGGGCATACACACACACCAACACTCAACAACACTCAACATTCCCGAGCATGTGTTTGTTTGTTTGCTTGCATGTTCACCGCAAGTGCGTGCGGTTAATGCAGAACGATGCCTTGCAAAGGGGTTCTGTTTGTTGCTTTAACATCCCAACACCTGTTGTATTGCCAGAAAGGGTAAAACATATTCTTATAAAAACACTCAAACTTATTGTGCTATGAGCAAGGATCATTGCCCGTAACGTCGCCGATGACTGTATATATATATTCCCTTCCAAGGCATTGTCACTGTGATTACCCAGGGTTCTCAAGCGCAGTGAGTTGATGACCTTAGCTCGGTCGCCAATGACTTCTAACAAGAAAAAATCTATCCCCATCGCGTTAGGTTTGGGTTTGTCCGCGATTTGGCTAAATTCCAGCTCTGAGATGTAAATTATGTATCGCGTTATCATGCGACGAGCACTCGCCCCTGTGGCAGGGCGGGACAGTGCCGTCGCAGTGCGGGGGTGTGCTGCCCTCTCGTGTAGACAAGACGTAACTCGCATTCACTTCAGCAGTAGTTGTGTAAGATCCACTTCCGCGGACCGTTCTGTGCCACGCGGGAGCGGAGCGGGTGGGGAGCGAACGGTGACGATAACACGATGGGGGTTGGGGAGAGCAAGCAAATAATACAATATATTTTTATTGTTACGTAATATATTATAGTTGTTGTGTGTTAACGTCTGGCAAGTGTCGCACCAGGAACTGATTTGAGACTAAGGGCCGGGTCAGGCAATCGTCAGTGGTGTTGGCCGTGAGCGGGCTTCAAACTCGGGTCTGCGAGTTGGAAGGGCATGGCGCTGGCCGGCAAGGCGGTGTTCGTTGCGGGCACGTGTTCTCATCTCGGCGGCAGCACGCGGGTGTCGATAGTAAACAGGCCGGGTGTGCTTTGGTGACGATTAAAATGTTCGACCCATTGTTACAATAACAACAAGAAGCAGAAAATAAACACCCTCCTTTAACGCCACAACCATCCACATCACCCGAACATCCCAAATCACGTAAAAAAATAAAATCAACCAAAAATGTACCACAAATCACGTTAAAAGACGAAAAATAACACCGCAAAACCCCCAAAACAACCAAAACAGCCAAAACAGCCCACATAATCCCAAAACTCCAAAAAACTCACCCAAAACCACACAAAATTACGGGAAAAAAATCACACCCCACATCACCCCAAAAAACACCGCACAACACCCCCTCAAAAACATGCAAATCAGAGGAGGCTTCCTCGGCTGGGCAAGCCTCCCTGTAGCGAGCAGGTGTCGGGGGGTGGGGGCGATGTCCCCCCCCTCCCGACCCCCACCCCATCCTCCCAAATCACTCCAACTCTTATCCTCCATCTACCACCACCCCCCATGCCCCCCTTCTTCCCCCCAAGCTCCTTCTCGGGCCCCGCACAGAGCGCCCCCCCCTCCCCCAGCCCCTTGATTGACAGCCAGACCACGTGCGTGTCCGAGCCGCCCCTATTGAGCCGCTCCCGTTGCCCACGGATACGCGAACCGCCCAGAACTCAATCGAGTGAAAGCTACGAGCCAAGGGGGTTTCTCTCTCTCTCGCCCTTTCTTTTCAGCTCCTTTTCTTTTTCAGTTTCTTCCCACCCTTGCTTCGGACTCTCCCTACCCCCCTTACCCCCCGCTTTCCCCTCTCTCCCCTTCCTCCCACCCCCTCTCTCGCTCCCGTAATGATTTCTCCGCCGCCGCAAATCTTGATGTGCAAAGCGTGGAGGAGGAGAGGAGAGAGGAGCGAGCTGACGGGGCAATGCAAGGGTTAATGATGGGGTGTGCATGGGGGGGGGGGGGTGCTGGATGTGGGGGTGTGGGTGGTAGATGTTAGTGGGGTGTGGGTGGGAGGACATATACATACGTGTGTGTGTGTGTGTATGTACGTGTGTGTGTGCACACGGACGTATACATGCAAATAAACATTAGGCACAGACAAGTGCGCAAAGCAGCGTGGAGATATGGTCGCATGAATCGGGATGAATATTGCGCTCAGGTCGCGGAACGCGCGGAGTGAAGGGGACATTCGTGCGCACGTGGGCAGCAGCAGCAGCGGCGGCAGCGGCGGCAGCAGCAGCAGGGACGTGACTCTCGAAGGGATGAGGGCGCGATGGGCCATGCTGGGTAACGGAATGGCAGCCAAAGGATGGAGGACGACCACTGCGGAGATGGAGCGATGAGAGACAGGCCACGAGTCCTGAGCGAGGGTGGACGGTGGCGCCCGGGACCGTGAGAGATGACACACAAACACAGACACACACACACATACACACACACAGACACACAGACACACACACACAGACACGCACACACAGACACGCACACACACACACAGACACACACACACAGACACGTACACACACACACACACAGACACACACACACAGACACGCACACACACATACACACACACAGACACACAGACACACACACACACACAGACACACACACACAGACACGCACACACACACAGACACACACACACACACAGACATGCACACACACACACACAGACACGCACACACACACACACAGACACACACACACACACAGACACGCACACACACACAGACACGCACACAGACACACACGCACACACACAGACACGCACACACACACACAGACACACACACACACAGACACACACACATACACACACACACTGACACACACACAAAGATCAAAGACAAAGATCCCCCGTATAGCCTTAACAGACTGTAGGGGCAAGTGCTGTTAGCGAGCACCTATGAAGGCCGGAACGGTACACGAGGGGGTGGGTGGCCAGCACCACGCCCGACCGCCTTTGTCTCCCCAGTGGCGATGTTTACACACCGCACCAGGTACTCATTTAAGGCTGAGTGACACACACACAGACACACACACACAGACGCGCATTCACACGCAATATAGTGAGAGACGACACGCACATACAAAAGCAAGATCCCCCTATAGCCTTAACAGATTGTTGGGGCAAGTGCTTGTAGCACTTGGGAGGTCGGTGGCCAGAACCACGCCGGCCGCCTTTGTCTCCCTAGTGGCGATGTTCATACACCACAACAGCGACTCGTTTGAGGCTGAGTCAACCTAGGGGAAGCCCAGAACCGGTTAAGATAATCGTTATTGGTGTTGGTCGTCAGTGGTTAGCGCATGACAACCAAAATAAGTGACGAATATCAGTGACGCAGCGGCGCTAATCCACTGCGTCACCGTTCCCCACTCTCGCACACACACGTGGACATACACACACACATACTCTGGAGCACACACACACACACACACTCTGGAGCACACACACACTCTGGAGCACACACACACACACTCTGGAGCACACACACACACACACACTCTGGAGCACACACACACTTGCACACACACACACTAGCACACACACACGCGCACACACACTCGCACACACACACACACGCGCTCAGTCACTTCTCGCTCCGCTCAGCACCGCGTTCAGCATGAGAACAGCGCAGCAGGGAGCGAGCGGTGGGGGAGAGGCGGGGAGAGAGGGGCAGGGGGAGAAGGGCAGGGGGAGAGGGGCAGGGGGAGAGGGGCAGGGGGAGAGGGGCAGGGGGAGAGTGGCAGGGGGAGAGGGGCAGGGGGAGAGGGGCAGGGGGAGAGGGGCAGGGGGAGAGGGGCAGGGGGAGAGGGGCAGGGGGAGAGGGGCAGGGGGAGAGGGGCAGGGGGAGAGGGGCAGGGGGAGAGGGGCAGGGGGAGAGGGGCAGGGGGAGAGCGGTGAGGAGCGCTAATGGGAGAGCAAAACTCGAGAGGGAGACGCGGTTTCCACACGGGCGCAGCCTCTCCAGGTATCCGTGTGTCTATGAACGCGCACGCACACACAGATGTAGGTACTAACACGTACAAGTTAGTACACGCAGCTACTGCACATCGTGTGTACATAGACACACATCTACATATGCCGGTATGTATATATTAAACATGACCAGTGTACGTACATACGCCATTTAATGAGAACGTTGAACTTCTTGCGCACCGTACGTAGCCAACCGTGACCATCGGAGGTGCACGTGACGTGGTGTGTACACCACCCCGCTGGGGAGACAAAGGCGGCCGCGCGCGGTGCCAGCAACACGACCCTCGCGGGTCTCCACGAGGGCACTTGGCTCACAGCAGGAGTCAAACAAACGACAACAACGATAATAATAAAAGTAGCAGCAGCAGCAGTCGGTTTGGCGTTACCGGTAGTGGAATTACAAAACCGGTTACCGATTTGTGCGTACAACCACGAGCGGAGCGCGTTTCACGTTGCTGGCCGCTGTTCACCCAGCAGCAGTATAAATAATGGGTTCATCCCCAGTTAGCGTGGAGTAGTAGGCCAAATACCATCCACTCGAGCACCCTCGAGTGAGGTCCCACTCCATCAGCGGTGCCGTGAGCGGGCACTTGCAGGGCTCCGCCTTTCGCCTCTGAACTGAGAAACTCGCGCAGATTTACCACGCGGTGCCTTAGGCCGCCGTGCGGTTTGTGCGCTCGCGCGCGCAAAGCCATCAGTGCGTCCATCGCCAACACTCCACTGACGATTGACGGTAACCGGTTCATACCGTTCGTCGTTTCACTCACCGAGTGCGAAGTGACGCGGTCCGACACGCACAGCCCACACGCACCACCACGCGCAGCGCGTCACGGTGATTAGCAGGGTTGTCGTTCTCACGATCGGTTAACCGGTTTGGAACGTCGTGAACCGGTAACCGTTTCAGTAACCAATATTTATATGAACACGACTGCGTTCAATGAGAGTGAACCACGGGCGAATCATCCTCGAGCCGTGGTTGATCCACTGCTGGAGGAATCGCTTCTAAAGCCGTGTTGCGAGATGTAACAATCCACCGCAGGCTGATTCCATCGCTCCATCTCCGCCGGTGGACGCCCTCTCGAGCGTGGCTTTGCTTGCTCCCTCCTTCCGCTGCCACTCCGTCATTAGTCTCGACCACGGGGCCGTCGTCGTCATCACTCATCGCCGTGACCACCAAGCACGCTCACTCTCCTGCGCGGCCAACACAGAGCGCGACAACAACGACTACAACAACACCGCTAGCCAGAAGTCTCAGCAACAGGCGTTGCGCGCGTTACTCAGCACACGCGTTACTCAGCACACGCGTTACTCAACACACGCGTTACTCAACACACGCGTTACTCAGCACATGCATTACTCAGCACACGCGTTACTCAACACACGCGTTACTCAACACACGCGTTACTCAGCACACGCGTTACTCAGCACACGCGTTACTCAACACACGCGTTACTCAACACACGCGTTACTCAACACACGCGTTACTCAGCACACGCGTTACTCAACACACGCGTTACTCAACACACGCGTTACTCAACACACGCGTTACTCAACACACGCGTTACTCAGCACACGCGTTACTCAACACACGCGTTACTCAACACACGCGTTACTCAACACACGCGTTACTCAGCACACGCGTTACTCAACACACGCGTTACTCAACACACGCGTTACTCAACACACGCGTTACTCAACACACGCGTTACTCAACACACGCGTTACTCAGTACACGCGTTACTCAACACACGCGTTACTCAACACACGCGTTACTCAACACACGCGTTACTCAGCACACGCGTTACTCAACACACGCGTTACTCAACACACGCGTTACTCAACACACGCGTTACTCAACACACGCGTTACTCAACACACGCGTTACTCAGCACACGCGTTACTCAACACACGCGTTACTCAACACACGCGTTACTCAACACACGCGTTACTCAGCACACGCGTTACTCAACACACGCGTTACTCAACACACGCGTTACTCAGCACACGCGTTACTCAACACACGCGTTACTCAACACACGCGTTACTCAACACACGCGTTACTCAACACACGCGTTACTCAACACACGCGTTACTCAACACACGCGTTACTCAACACACGCGTTACTCAGCACACGCGTTACTCAACACACGCGTTACTCAACACACGCGTTACTCAACACACGCGTTACTCAGCACACGCGTTACTCAACACACGCGTTACTCAACACACGCGTTACTCAACACACGCGTTACTCAACACACGCGTTACTCAGCACACGCGTTACTCAACACACGCGTTACTCAACACACGCGTTACTCAACACACGCGTTACTCAACACACGCGTTACTCAGCATACGCGTTACTCAAGCGACTCAATTTTGATCACAGGCAGCAGCGACACCGCCGCACTCCCCCGAGTTGCGGCAACACGGCAGCATTCTCCTGGAAAGGAGTCGTGAGACTCGGCGAGGCTTTCCTCTGGGTACACAAGCGGAGCTCTAATACTTAAAATAACAACAATAACAACAACAAAGCAGACCATCAGCGGACTTTTGTCGAGAGTGATTGAGCTGCACGGCCGCTAAATGTGTTCCAGACATGCGCCCACGTGGTCACTCACCATCATCATCGTCGTCGTCGTGTGGCACCGAGATGAGACGGAGCGCGTGTGGGAGCGTCGCTGCGCTGGGTCAGGGCACCCATCACACGAGGGTGGCATATGCTCTCTATGCTCTCTATGCTCTCTATGCTCCCTTTACAATCAACGCGCCTCCTAATTATAGGGCCGCGCGGCTGTCATTAGCGAGGTGCCTGCAGGGACTTGTGAGTGACGGGAGCCAGTGACTCACAACACACGCGCCGACACATCACATACACACACACACACACGCGTGCTTACACATTACACACATACACGTGCTTACACATCACATACACACACGTACTTACACATTTCTCAGTTTCAGTTTTTATTTATTTGGTATAGCCCTGTGAGCCATTCGGCTCTTGAATCGGGTGCAACCGCTACAAACAAAAAACAAAAACATGAACAAGAAAACATCTTAAAGTGACTATGCACAAACAGAAAAATCCAGAAAAACAGCAAAAACTTCCAGAAAAAGCACCGTACACTAACGCTGTGCAAAAATCCCAGTGGGATGCAAGTCAAACAACAAACAACCACAAGACAGCTTAGATTAAAGCCATCAGTCTAACTCCGTACTACAACAAACAAGCATGGGCAAATACATTTTTTTAATCACCAAAATAAAGCCATAAAAGCAATGTAACAGCGATCATAGGAACTGTGACCTAAATTTCACAATAAACGACATAAACAACATGTACCACCAAACCCTGCAGCCATAGCTGGCTGCATGAGTCACTCTCCACAACAGCTGGAGCATCGGTAGGAGTATCACACATTTGCAATGTACCTTTAAAGATCAGCGCACTAAATCAAAACACAGATCATACTTTGCAGCGATCATCCGGAGCGAAACATTTGATTTTAGGCCACTGAATAGCAGTGGCAGCTAGGGGTTGACAACTCCTCTAGAGAATTTATGAGTGAAGATCTCACAGGTAGTTATTCAAGTTGCAGTTTATTGGCAATAGCATTCCAGACCCTGGGGGCATCAATAGCAAAGGCCCTTCCTCCAGTATATGCACGGCAATAGGGAAGGTCAAGCTGGTAAATGAGAGAAGACCTTAGGTCAAATTTGTTCTTCGAAACAGAGAGGAGATCCAGCAGGTAGTCTGCGGATTTTTTGTAAGTACTTCGTGAATAAATAAGATCTGGTGCACAAGCCGTCGAACATTAAGAGATGTTAAGTTTGACCCAATGTAGAGATCACAGTGGTGAGTCCTATATGGGCAGTTCAATGCAAATCTTAAGGCCGAGTGATACATTGAGTCAAGCTTCTTCAGTACAGTACTTGGGGCTGATTTATAAACAATGTCACAGTAATCAAGTAGAGGCAGTATGGTAGCTTTAATCAATTCCAAACGGAAAATAGGGGGGAAGCAGTGCTTGTGTCGATATAGAAAACCAATTTTTATCTTTGTCTTTTTACCAATATAATCAATGTGATCTTCAAAATTTAGTTTTGAATCCATGATGACCCCAAGATACTTATAGATCTTGACTTGCTTAATTTGATAATTGTTTAAGGAAAGTAATTGGGGAAAAATAACTTCCTGCTTTAGTCCTGGCGAGAAGCATAGCACCTTGGTTTTGGAGGTATTCAGGACAAGTTGAAGAGCAACTGGCTGATGTTGTAGTTTGTTGAAATCACCCTGGAGCGTAGCAATCACGTCATCCAGAGAACGGCCAGCAGTAATCAGTATCGTGTCATTTGCAAAAAGATATACCCTGGAATGATCCAGGTCAGTGCTCAAGTCATTGACATGAAAAGAGAACAAGAGGGGGCCGAGGATGGAACCCTGTGGAACCCTGTGGAACATTACACACACACACGTGCTTACACATTACACACACACACGACTTCTCTCTCTCGCTCACATACATCATGTACTGCACAGACGGCGAACTCGTCCAGAATGAATTCCTCCTCCTCTGTCTGTCCTGAGCTGTGGCTCGTGCAGCTAAGTCGCCGGGGTAAACTTTCCGTGAATTGTCGATGGTATAGATATGCTGTACACAGGACGTGTGTTCAGTATCATCATCATCAATCAGCCACGACCAATCCACTGCTGGATGAAGGCCTCAAGCTGCCGCCACTGAGATCTTCCATCCCTCGGGATGAGCGTGGAGGTGCAGAGTGTCCTCATCATTCGAGAGCCAAGCCAGGCACCACCTCCTGGCTCGGACATTCCTCCTCCCCGAAGACGCTGCTGGCGGAACCATGAACCGCATCACAACATCAACAGGAAGCCGATGCGCGCACCTCCTTCATGAATGGAAAATGAAACAAACGAGCCACAGTGGCGCGACTTTGGCCATGCAACGCACACTATGGACCATGTTAGTAAATCCATAGAGAGACACACGCAGATACATAGAGACCCTTATGGATACAGAGACCCGTAGATACACATAGAGACACGTAGAGATACATAGAGACCCATATATACACATAGAGATACATCAAAGACAAGCGACAGGAGTGCGATTGTGGTCTTGTAACCAAAATTACGGACCTACAGTAAACCAACTGTGGTCTGTGCTCCTTGAACGATGGTGGAGGAACAGCGACACGACACGAACTCTCTCCTGATTTGAAGCTTTCGTGACTGCAGGAATCCATACTCTTTGGTTCTTTCGGTAAAGTCACGTGGGTAGAAAATAAATTTAATCACGACGCTTCGGGCGCAACAGAAGCGTCCGTCATCAGGTGGGAAAGCACGGTCTGCTGCTGAGGCAGACTGTTGTAAAAGGTTTGAAATGGGAGTATCCCAAGGGTCATAAAGAAGTGGCCGGGGCAAGTGATGTTGGATTGCACCCGTTGGGTTGCACTCCCTCGTCCAGGAGGCCGCTTCTCTCCTATCTTACAGTTACATGCTCATTTCTCACATAATCATTATGCTAATATCTCACATTAGCATAATGCTAATCTCTCACATTAACATAGCCACTTCAGTGCCCTCGTCCAGGAGGCCGCTCTCCTCCTATCTTACAGTTACACGCTCATTTATCACGTTAACCACACCAGCCCCGGCCACTTCTTTATGACCCTTGGGCTCCACCCATTTCAAACATTTTAAAACAGTCTGCCTCAGCAGCAGGCCATGCTTTCCCACCTGATGACGGACGCTTGTGTTGCGCCCGAAACGTCGAGATTTATTTTATACCTACGTGACTTTACCGAAAGAACCAAAGAGTACGAACTCTCTCTGCTGACACCCTCTCGTCGTGGCAGCAGCAGCAGCTACAGCAGCAGCAGCTACAGCAGCAGCAGCTACAGCAGTAGCAGTTACAGCAGCAGCAGCTACAGCTACAGCAGCAGCTGCAGCAGGAGCAGCTACAGCAGCAGCAGCAGCTACAGCAGCAGCAGCAGCAGCAGCAGCAGCAGCAGCAGCAGCGGGGAATCGACACCGCGAGGGGATGAAGCCCTCGTCGTGTGACCGGGTAAGGAGGAGGAGGACCCCGAGGCGGGATGTAGGGCACGGCAAGTGAAGGGACTTGTGGGCCACGGCCGCGTGTAAATTATGCACGGGGACCGTGGCATTGTGGTGGCTTTTCTGAGCCGCTCACAAAGCGCCAATAGCCGGAACAATGGCGAGGCGAGTTCACTACATCGACAGTTTTGTCCGTCGCTTGTTGAGACACGAGAGCGCGGTGACACTGCGCGCTCCCAGAGCGGGGGGGGGGGCACGCACGGCGCGACGTCGCATATCTGACCAACGCCAAGTGAACCGTGGCGATAGGCGGATATGCGAACGCCGTGCGGAAAATCGGTTGATCGATTCGACGTCAATGTCGTCATCATCACCAGACATGATCGATCCACTGCTAGACGGATGAGGGCCTCGCCCCACGCCTGCCCGTTGAGTTGCGCGTCGTGCGGGGAGCGGTGGCGCAGTGGTTAGCGCGCCGCGGTGCGAAACCCGGCTCCCTGAGTTCGATTCCCACTTACGGCCAACATCGACGATGAATATCTGAACCAGTCCCGGACTCAGCCTTAGGTAAACTCAGCCTTAAACGAGTAGCTGGTGTGATGTGTTAACACCAGCAATGGGGCCGGCCTTCACCAAGTGTGGCTACCAAAGCGTCTGGTCGATGTCGAAGAGTAGAACAAATACCACTCAAGAGTTCGTTCTAGAGGAGCCCCCTTCCGTCAGCAGTGGCGTGAGCGAGTAATTGCAGGGCCGCGCCTTCATAAATCTACTTAATAAGCTAGGAAACGAGTTACACCATAAAACGATACTGCATTGGATGTACAGGGACTTCCATCCAGCGGTGGATGGACCATAGCTGGCTGGTGATGAGCATGATGACGTCTTCCACCAGTCTCAACACACTCACTCATCTTCAGCCCTCTGTGCGACGTGGAGCCCTCGCTGTGTTCACGATATTCAAGCAGCTGTTGAGTTGAAAGCGGGACATTAAGACGAAATGAGTGGGGCGTCTATACATGGATCACCTTGCACTCCAAAAGACAAAGGTCCCCCGTTTAGCCTTAACGGGCTGACGGGGCAAGTGCTGTGAGCGAGTAGCAGCATCTGCGAAGGTCGGCACGGCACACGTGGGAGTGGGGTGCTCAGAGCCACCGCGCCCTGCCCGATTTGACTCCCCGATGTCGGTGGCCACGCACCGTCACCAGCTACGGGACTCATTTGAGGCTGAGTCTACCTAGGGGAGGAGGCCCAGGACCGGTTCAGATATTCGTCACTGATGTTGGCCGCGATCAGCACGTATCGTACACAATACCCGAGTGACATTGCTCAAACCGGTTTTTTTACATGAGCGGTTTATCAGTTAAAAGTTTAAAATGTTACGGTTATTGCTGTAAAGAGTGTCTCCATGTGTGCAGCAAACCGGTTACCGTTTTACCGGGGTTCTTTACCCATTTGGTTTGCCGGTTATGGGGGGAATCCTATATTTTAACAATCTTATTATAAACAAACTAAGATTCCATTGAAAACGGCTAGAGAGTTCTGAATTTCGTAAAACGGCAACCGATTTAAAACAAACCTGAATACACACGCACACCACAAAGACAAAGCTCCCCCGTATAGACGCAACACACTTCTGAGGCAAGTGCTGTTAGCGAGCACCTATAAAGGCCGGAATGCGTCCCGAGGGGGTGGGTGGCCAGCACCACCTTTGTCTCCCCAGTGGCGATGTTTACACACTGCACCAAGTAATCATTTGAGGCTGAGTCGACCTTGGGAAGGCCCAGGACCGGTTCAGATAATCGTCACAGGTGTTGGCCGTGAGCGGGAATCGAACTCGGGTGTCCGAATTTGGGCTAAGTGCTACACTCGCGCTCCCCACGCTTAGAATTACACATACACACACATATACACACACGCATATGCACATATATACACACACACAACAACAACCGCCATTCGCCACTACGTGGCGGTGACGTCACCACGACGCTTGTGCCAGGCCATGTGCACCTTGAGGCCACGTGAAGTGTCGAACGCCCGCTGGCAGGTCACGGGGCAGACCCAGATGCCACGGGTCGACTGACTAAGATGACCGAGATGACTGGCTGATGCACCACCTGTGCCCCCTACTGTGCCAACGTGTTGTGCTTTAGCCACCCGGCGCTCCGCTTGTTGTTGTGAGCGTCGCTCCTCCGCCCTCCGTTGTTGTTGGAGGGCGACTGCCTCCAACTGCCCAGTAGCGTCCTTCACGAGCCTCCTCCACAGAGGCCGATCTTGACACCGCTGGTACCAGTCATCGGCAAGTCCACTCAGCTCCACGTCCTCCTGTACCACATCACTCCATCTCTTCTCTAGCCCGTGCCGCGCCCGTTTAGCCCCCTCGATCCGGCCGAACAAAAGCTGCTTAGGCAGGCGGTGACTGGGCATGCGGGCTACATGACCCAGCCAACGCAGCTTTGCCTGCCGGAGGAGCTCGCCGATGGGACTTTGCCCAGATCTTTCAAGGATTTGTGAGCTCCTCACACAATCCAGCCTGGTTAAACCCAGGATGGATCGTAGGCAGGCCAGCCTAAATGTTTCTAACCGGCGAAGATGCTCCATATATATACACATATAAACACACACATATATACACACACATACACATATATACACACACATATATACACACGTATTAAACACATAGGTACATTCAGACTACACACACAAACAAGTTGATACAGCACACGCAGATAAGTACTTAATATATAAGTACACATATCTAAATATTTATACGTACAATGCACACATCGATACGGAAATGTAAACACATATCTATGTATGTTTGTTGAACTTCTTTCGCACCGTACGTAGCCAGAGAAACAAACATAAACACACACAAAGCCAAGACCCCCGTCGAGGCTTTAGAGGCTGTTGGGGCAAGGGCTATTAGCGAGCACCTATTAAGGAAGTGGTGCGGCCAGAACCATGCCCGGCCACCTTTGTCTCCCCAGTGCTGATATTCACCAGATACTCGTTTTAAGGTTGAGTCGACCTCGGAGAGAGCCAGGACAGTAGCGGATAATCGTCACTGGCGTCAAGGAAGTCAGGTAACAGTGTTGAACCATGAGCGGGGATCGAACTCGGGTGGCCTGGGGCTCGGAGATCACTTCGCTAACCACTGCGCTATCTTCTTGGTTCTTTCCGTAAAGTCACGTAGAATGGAAATAATAAAATAATAATAATAAAACATAATAAAATAATTCTCACGACGTTTCGGCCACAACGCAAGCAGCCGTCCTCAGGTGAAGAACAGGTCTGTCTTCCTAGCGGCACCAGGTACTCATTTGAGGCTGAGTCGACCTAGGGGAGGCCCAGGACCGGTTCAGATAATCGTCACTGGTGTTGGCCGTGAGCGGGAATCGAACCCGGGTCGCCAGGTTCGTAGCGCAGCGCGCTAACCGCGACACTACCGCTACACAAAGATAAAGACCCCCCGTATAGCCTTAACAGACTGTAGGGGCAAGTGCTGTTAGCGAGCACCTATGAAGGCCTACCGCTGCACACACACGTGTACACACACACACACAGGTGTATATACACGTGTACACACACGTCTACACACATACACGTGTACACACACACACATGTACACACACACGTGTACACACACTCACACGTGTACACACACTCACACATGTACACACACACACGTGTACACACACACACGTGTACACACACTCACACGTGTACACACACACACGTGCACACACACACGTGTATACACACACGCGTACACGTGTACACACACTCTAGTACCGACACAACGGCCTGAAGGTGTGCGGAGAGTTAGCGTGGCGACACCTGCAGTACAGCCGTGCTGGGTCACATCCGTGTTTGCGTTGATTTAAACAAAACGGTTAATAACGGTTTGCTGCACACGCGGCAAAGTCTATAGCAACAATAAAGACGACGCGGTCACGTTGTTCACCGAGGGAGCTGCCGCCGTTGTGAGCTCACGTCGCGCCGCGGACTTGCGACACGGAGCGCTCCGGTTCGATCCCATCGCCCGGCGCGGGAGTCGAAGCGCGTTCACATCGTTAACGGAGAGAAAGCGAGAGGGCGAATGTGCCACGCGGTGCGTGCCCATCCGTGGGTTCTTTAGTAAAATTATATTGGAATCGGTTACCGGTTTTTCACTTTCGAAACTGGTACAAACGGTTACCGGTTTATCAGGCATCGTTTAACAACCCTAGCGTGTATCTATGTGTCTGTGTTTTATAAGTGTGTACGTTTATATATGTGTCTGTGTGTGTCCATGTTTTCTGTCAAAAAGCCTGACAATTTGTTGTTGTTGTTATTGTTGTTTATGTACACACACACACACGCGCGCGCGTGCACCCACATATTGCCTGAACAGACTGTTGGGGCAAGTGCTGCTAGCGAGTAGCGGCACCTTTGAAGGCTGACGCGGCACGCGAGGGGGTGGGTGGTCAGCACCACGCCCAGCCGCCTTTGTCTCCCCAGTGCTAGCGATGTTTACACACCGCACTAGGTACTCATTTGAGACTGAGTCGACCTAGGGGAGGCTCAGGACCGGTTTAGATAATGGCCGTAGCGCAGCGCGCGCACCGCTACACTACCGTACACACACACACCTACACACACACCTACACAGACACACACTCCTACACACACACACACACACTCCTACACACACACACACCTACACACACACACCTACACAGACACACACTCCTACACACACACACACACCTACACACACCTACACAGACACACACCTACACACACACCTACACAGACACCCACTCACGCACACACACACACTCACTCACGCACACACATGCACACACACAATCACTCACGCACACACCCACGCACATACTCACGCACACACACTCACGCACACACCCACGCACATACTCACGAACACACACTCACGCACACACCCACGCACTGAAATATTTAGCTCGGAGAGAGGGTGGTCGCTTCCACAAAGCCTCCTCCCCACCACCACCACCATCATCATTGGCGAGAGCGGCACTACCGGCCTCAATTATTCACGCGAAACGCGATGCCAGCCTGCGACCAGCCGTGCGTGCGTCTGTGCGCACACACCTGTGTGCATATGTGTCAATGTGCGTGTCTGTGTGTGCGTGTGTGTGCCTGTGTGCATGTGTGTGCGTGTGTGTGCATGTGTGTGCCTGTGTGTTCGTGTGTGCCTGTGTGCATGTGTGCCTGTGTGCATGTGTGTGCGTGTGTGGACGTGTGTGCATGTGTGTGCATGTGTGTCTGTGTGCATGTTATGTGCGTGTGTGTGCATGTGTGTGCATGTGTGTGTGTGTGCACGTGTCGATTAAACAGCCTCAAACGGGTGCATCGTGCTTCAAATGAGACGAGGGCGGACGGGCGTGGTGCTGGCCACCCACCTCCTCGTGTGCCCGGTCGGACCTTCATAGGTGCTCGCGAACAGCACTTGCCCCTACAATGTGTTCAGACTATCTGGAGGATCTTTGCCTTTATATCTATGTATCCCTGTGGTGCCTCGATGTGTGTCTGTATCTCTGTGTGTGAATGCATCTGTGGGCACACCTGTGCGCGTGTATGTGTCAGTGGATGAACAACAACATCACCACCAACCACAGCGCCACCAACATCAACAACAGCGCCACCAACATCAACAACAACAGAAGCAACATCAACAACAACAGAAGCAACAACAGCAGCAACAACAACAGCAGCAGCAGCAGGACCTCGCGCGCTGACTCTCACGCAGCGAGAGCGACGTGTTGAATGTGAGTGGCCCACCTGTGGATGGACCGCCCTCGCCCCGATAATGTGGAATTTACCCATGCTGGTTGCTGAGTTCGATTCTCGCTCTCGACCCGAGTTGAATTTCCCTGCCACGGCTAACATCAGTGGCGAGAGGTTTGTTACTCATTGAAGGGTGAGTGCGATATGTAAAGCATCAGCATCAGCACCGGGGATACAAAGGCGGTCGCGCGGGGTGCCGGTGGCCACATCACCCTCTCACGCGCCGTGCCGGCCTTCATAGGTGCAGCACTTGACCCAATAGCCCTGCGTAGGCTATACGGGGGACCTTTGTCTTTGCTGACCTGAAGCAACACGATCTGTTATGGCGCGTGCTATGCTGACACCACGTGGTCGAGGTGCGCTATTGCAAGCGTCCCGCTCAGCCTGCTGTCAGCGAGCACCTATTAAGGACAGCATGGCGAGGTGGTGATGTGGTCACGAGCACCACTCCAAGGCCGCCTGATGAAGCTCGCTATGACGTGGAGCGAAACGTCGGGGATTGTATCGGCAAAAAAACAACGGCACGGCCAGAAAGCGCGCCCCCACACACGCACGCACACAGAGACAAAGATCGCCCGAATAGTCTTAACATACTGCTGGGGCAAGTGCTGTTAGCGAGCACCTATGAAGACCAGCACGGCACACGAGAGAGTGAGTAGCCAGCACCACGCCTGGCCTCCTTTGTCTCCCTGTGGCGATGTTTACACACCGCACCAGGTACTCATTTTGAGGCTGAGTAGACCTAGGGGATGCACAGGACCGGTGTTGGCCGTGAACAGGAATCGAACTCCGGGTTCGTATCATTGCGCCACTGTTCCAATTTCATGATTCTAATTTAGAGTCACGATCATCAGCAGCAGTGGACATGATTATTTCAGCGCTGGATGGAGGCACCCCTCAGGCAACACCGCCTCCCATGGTCCCACACACACACCTCGCAAGATCCTCGTGGCAAGCCTCATCTCACGGGACCTATGATTACCTCCAATTAGGGATAATGACTCGGCCGCTCCACGGCGCGTGGTAAAATAATCGCCGCGCGCTCCGCACTCGCAGGGCGACCACGCGCGGCCGGCGGCGGTCACATCAGATCAGGCGCGTGAATATTCAGGGATGCCTTTGTTGGAGGCGCCTTTCAAATTCATTTACTCCCAAAATTCTCATGCTAATCCCCTCCTACCGCCCGCCGCTTGAGCGTGTTCCATATTAGCATGCTGCGATTCTGTTCACATGTTAAAAAAAGATAATTATATCGTTTTAATTAATCTCTTTGAGCTAATAATGTGATTTAATAGTTAGGAGGTTTTTTTTTGGTTTTGAAGGGCGGTGAAGATGTTGGTTTGAGTGGGTTGGGAAAGATGACGTCAAGTAATGCAGCACGCACGCGTGGCTGAGAGAAGAGGAGAGAGAAGAGGAGAGAGAAGAGATTTCAATCAGTGCGACACCGCGACCCGATGTGTGCCACGTGGTTGAGAAGCACGGTGGTGGATGACAAAGACACAAACGTGGAACAAAAATGGACAAAGATGTCACGAACCTACTCCGCGTGTCCCTCTTTGTCTCCCCACGCTTCTTTCGCGCACTTTTCAGTTTCTTTTATTCGGAGACCGTTCGAGCGGCCAACACCGACGTCCCAAACCCCGCGATGGCCCTCGACTCCGCGTGTGGACATGGAACGGGAGATCTGTGCGCGCGAGCATCGCTCGCTCCACCCGCTGTATCTGCCCACGAGTGGCTCCCTCGGCACGGCACTCACTCGTAGCTGATGGGTATCATCTCTAAGCCGGGAATCAGCCGCGACTTGAGCTGTAATGCGCATCCTCTATCATCCCATTTGCCATTCGACATTGCGCTTTATTTCACCGCAATGATGATAACAGCAGCAGCAGCCTTGTTTACGACCCTCGATGGAGGAGGCTTCGCACTGAGAGAACGGGCGAGATCCGTCTCCACAGACCAGTACTGTCGACATCCGTCCACAATCCACCGGTGGATGTTAGTCGCACGGCGATGTTAGTCTGTGGCAGGGTTCGGCAACCCAAATAACAAGAAGAATGTTTTTAATTCGGTAAAAAAGCCCCTCAACGTTTGAAGAGCCGCAATGCGCGGTGAAGACGAGGCGGGGCGACGTCTCACGTTAACGACGTCTCACGAAGCAGCAGCAGCTCCTTAAAGAGACGCACGTGGCAATGTTAGTGTATGGGCAATGTTAGTGTGTGGGCAATGTTGGTGTATGGGCAATGTTAGTGTATGGGCAGTGTTAGTGTATGGGCAATGTTAGTGTATGGGCAATGTTAGTGCATGGGCAGTGTTGGTGTGTGGGCAATGTTAGTGTGTGGGCAGTGTTAGTGTGTGGGCAATGTTAGTGTATGGGCAATGTTAGTGTATGGGCAATGTTAGTGTATGGGCAGTGTTAGTGTATGGGCAGTGTTGGTGTGTGGGCAATGCTAGTGTGTGGGCAGTGTTAGTGTATGGGCAATGTTAGTGTATGGGCAGTGTTAGTGTATGGGCAGTGTTGGTGTGTGGGCAATGTTAGTGTGTGGGCAGTGTTGGTGTGTGGGCAATGTTAGTGTGTGGGCAGTGTTAGTGTATGGGCAATGTGAGTGTATGGGCAATGTGAGTGTATGGGCAATGTTAGTATATGGGCAATATCAGTCTATTTGCCGATCGAGCTATATAGAGACACGGAGACCGTGGCCGTGAATCACAAACTGTGCACGGCAGCAGAGTGAACGCACTGTGGACTGCGCTCCTTCTGCGGAGGAGGAGGTGGAGGAACAGCGACACGACACGAACTCTGTCTGCGGAAGTCTTCTCGTCGTGGCAGCAGTAGCAGCAGCAGACCTCCACATTGCATCGAGCTCCGGCACTTATTGCCATCATGCACAGTAATATAATTAAGTGTCCAAGCGGTTACATTTTCACTTTCTCTAATTATTATTAGTGTTATAATTCGTGTTGTGTACACTGCTGTGATCCACAAAAGAGTACATCTATCGGAACAAGTAAATAAATATATATTTTTTAATAAACTAATACACCCCGTAATTTTAAATAGGCCCGTCTGAGGATGTGGAATACACAGTTCCCGCCCGGAGAGTCCGCAACAAACGAAGTTGGGGAGGTCCGTGCGCGGGCCGCGTGTGTGATCGCAGATGTAATTGCGCGCGCGCACGCGACCTATGAGCGGCGCATTGGGCCGCTCGCTATGAAACTCGTCCAGCGCGCTGCGTCTGGCGCCATGGATGGGTAATCACGAGCGCACCCCTTCAACACCACACAAAGACAAAGAGCCCCCGTATAGCCTTTAACTGGCCGTTTGGGGCAAGCGCTGTGGTAGTGAGTTGCACCTATCAAGGTTTGGGCGGCACGGCGCAGGAGGGGGCTGTGGGTGGCCAGCACCACGCCCGGCCGCCTTCGTCTCCCCGGTGCTGATGTTTGCTACGCACCGCCCCACCAGGTACTCATTTGAGGCTGAGTCGACCTAGGGGAGGAGGCCCAGGACGGGTTCGAGATAATCGTCACCAATGTGTTGGTGTCCATGAGCAGGAGTCGAACTGGGGTCGATGGATCGCAGCGCAGCACTCCTCTAAACGCTACACCACCGCTCACCACCGCTCACCAAACAGAGATATACAGACAAAGATCCCCCCTATAGCCTTAACAGACTGTTGGGGCAAGTGCTGTGAGCGAGAACCTATGAAGGCCGGTACGGCACACGAGGGGGTGGGTGGCCAGCACCACGTCCGACCGCCTTTGTCTCCCTCGTGGCGCATTCACATACGTGCATAACACACGAGCGCGCGCGCGCGCGCATGATTCCTCGCGACGCGGATTCGAATGTAAATGGAAGAGAAATTGCCGGCGGTGGGACTCTCTCTCTCTCTCCCGCGAGGAGCGAGGGCTGAGCGGGCGTGGGGTTTTTTCCTCCCCCTGCCCGTAATTTAATTACAGGGCTGCGAGAGAACGGCAGAAGTGCGGACGCCTCGACAACGCAAGATGATGTCGTCAGCCGAAATCGCGCTGTCAATCAAGCACTCACACACAGACAAAGACCCCCAGGTAGCCTTCAACAGGACCGTTGCTGTTTGCGAGCAGCAACATACGAAGGCTGGGCACCGAGGGGGGGGGGGGGGTTGGTATGGCCAACGCAACGCCCCCAAGCCCGGCCGCCTTTGTCTACCCAGTTCTGGTGTATGCACACACCACCACATCATGTATTCACATTTTTAAGGCTGAGTCGATCTGGGGGAGGCCCAGGACCCGTTTAGATATTCGCCGCCACTGTTGTTGTTGTTATAATTATTGTAATTAACGGTGAGCGGCAATCGAATTCGGCTCACCGGGTTTGATGCATAGCACGCTAACCGCTGCGCCACCGCTCCCCCCACACACACACGCACACACACACGCACACACGCACAGACGTGTGCGTGTGTGCGGCTGCGGTCGACGGGGTTTGTGTGTAGGGGGGGGGGGGTATGAGCGGTGGGATTCGAGTCGCCGAGCGGGCGAAATTAACAGATACACCGTATTTATTGTCCCTTCCCCACGCCTGCCCGGCACACATCTCGAATCTCTCTCTCTAAATTAGCTTCTTCCCAAACAAAAGCGACGCTACGGGGAGAGAGAGAGAGCGAGAGAGGAAAAAAACCCACGGAGATGGTTTGACCCTGGAAAATGAGACGAAGTCGGGCCCTCTGCACCTCTCCACGGAGATGCTTGCTTTCAATTAAGCGAACCAATTTCGCGTCGACACAATGGCCAGCCCTGGCTTCAAGCAGATGGGGGAGGGGGGGGGGAGAAGCGGGGACCGAGGAGGAGGCGAGAGGTTACACTATATCCCTCTGCCCTTGGTAATTAGAAAAGCATTCCATACTTTTCACGCAATTAGCCCAACAGTTTGCAATTTCGCAGATATGTTTGGGTGGTCTGCCGAGTGTTATGTTGAGTACGATTTTTACAAGCGAAGAAGCAGACAAGCAGATACGCAGAGAGAGACAGGATACTTTTTGACGCCGACAGAAATGCGAGTTCTGAATTTGGCCGCGTTATTCAAGTCCACCCTGCGGGCTCCGTTATCAGCGCGCTGCGAGATGAAGTCTCCCCAACGCCACCCGCCTTCCCCTCCACGCATGGGGGGGGGGGGGGGCTTGTCCATACTTTACCACGCTGGTCAATGCGGGTTTGAGGAAGGCAGTCGCGGCTCAGGTGACACCGGCCACGAATGGAACTCAGGGTCCATATCGCTCTGGCAGGCGGCGTGTCGCTACTGAGACGGCGAGTGTCTGAGCGGGGTGACGGTGGACTCGAATCGCGTGTGGGAGAGGAGTGGAGCGGAGGGTGGCGCTGAGGTTCGCGCTACGCTGCGCTACGCTGCGCTACGAACTCGGCGACGCAAGTTCGATTCCCGCTCACGGCCAGCATCAGTCCAGTAACAATAATCTGAACCGGGTCTGGGCCTCCCCTAGTGGCAGCCAAGGAACGGAACGCGTCTGAGAGGACGCGTACCGAGGAGGAGATGGAGCGATGTAATCACGCGCTATATGGATTGTTCGTGCTGGAGGGACTGAGAGGTTACAATATGGGACGTATTTGTGGTGAACATGCAAACAAAAAACATGCTCTGATAATATTTGATGCATTGTCTTTGAAACTGATTGGTCCCCACCAGAGACAGCTTTCTTTAGAGCTTCGTCTCACTAACAGCGTTAGACCAGAGGACGCCACAAGGCGAACAGCATCAAGACAAAGCCACGATCAGAACATTGAGAGCTCGGGGTGAGCAGCTACGATATGGGACATTTCCCATATTGAAAAATAAACAGAAAAATAAACATTATTCTGTTTTAACATCTTAACACCTGTTTTATTGCCAGAAAGTGTAACACCTATTGTTACGGATTGAGAGGTGTTGTTTGGCTCGGAGAGACAAATAAAATAACATTTTAAAGTTGTTCATGGAAACAAAGCTCACGAGTGCGCAGAGCAGTGTGGGGACACGAGAGACGCGCTGGCTGCAGGCTCGGCTCGGTCAGCCGCGGTGATGGAGCCGTGGCCGAGGGTGGGCGACACGTGGCGGCCATGGGACGCCTTCGTCTCGCAGTCGATTGACCATCGCTGCTGCTGCTGTTGATGCCGGTGATGGTGATCGTCAGCAGTACCGTGCACGCTAACGCGAGATGGCTACGTGCGGTGCGAAAGAAGTTCAAAGTGCGTGAATTGCTCATCGGTGGAGGCGCGCGCGTGCTCGCACAGCCAGTAAACGCTCACAGCCCGTTCGGAAAAATTACTCGGCGCGATTCCATCGCCACACTGAGTTAAAACGTCCCGCGGCCGCCGTTTGAAGGCGTGGGTTGTAAACAGAATTTTGAGAGTAAAATTCCACGGGGCGAACGATGGGGGGCTGGAGGGGACAAGGGGGGGGGGGGGGCGCGGGAGATTGGGACTGTGATGTGGTCTCAAGGCTGCAGCTGATGGAACCACTCCGCCGCTATTCCGCTGTGCGCTCTGCAAGGAGCGAGGAGGAGGAGTGTTGAGTCGGAGAACCTTCATTTAGCACAACGCGCACGGATCGCGCAAAGAACGGGTCGAGGTTAGGGGGTGGAAGGTCGCGAGAGAGAACGGGAATTGATTTGGTGCCGCGGTAGCAACCGACTCCCGGTTCGCGTCTTGCCGCATGATGTTCTCTCTGCACCACTCCCACGACCTCCATCATCTCCCACCTCTCACTCTCTGTAGTGAATGCATCTCCCACCTCTCACTCTCTGTAGTGAATGCATCTCCCACCTCTCACTCTCTGTAGTGAATGCATCTCCCACCTCTCACTCTCTGTAGTGAATGCATCTCCCACCTCTCACTCTGTAGTGAATGCATCTCCCACCTCTCACTCTCTGTAGTGAATGCATCTCCCACCTCTCACTCTGTAGTGAATGCATCTCCCACCTCTCACTCTCTGTAGTGAATGCATCTCCCACCTCTCACTCTGTAGTGAATGCATCTCCCTCCTCTCACTCTCTGTAGTGAATGCATCTCCCACCTCTCATTGTGTAGTGAATGCATCTCCCACTTCTCACTCTAATTCTAGATTTGAAGCTTTCGTGACTGCAAGGAATCATATTCTTAGGTTTTTTCGGTAAAGTCACGTAGGTAAAACATCAGAATTAATGAAAAAAAAATAAAAAATAAATCACGACGTTTCGGAGGCAACACAAGTCTCCGTCATCAGGTGAGACCGTCACAGCCGAATTAGCTGCATCAAGTGAGGCAATGATTCAAGATGTAATCCCTTATAAGCAAGTTGAAGGGGGGAGGAGAGGGGGGGGGGGAACTCATCAGAATGTTAGTACAACTCATCGGGAGGGGGAGGGGGGGGGCCAAAAAAAATGAACGACGGCTTGGACGCGGTTGCTGCTGCACACGCCAACACAATGGACAGAGAGGGGGAGGGGAGGTCTGATACACATGATAGACAAAAGAACGAAAATGCCCATGTTTATACCAATGCTGGCTGAACAATGAAGAGGGTACTGTTAAAAAACAACTGGGGATGTTAACACTCGGTAAAGTAAAGTAAAATAGTGCCTGTCAGATAAGATGGTCCAAAAAAGACTGTCCATTGTGTTGGCGTGTGCAGCAGCAACCGCGTCCAAGCCGTCGTTCAATTTTTTTGGCCCCGCCCCCCCCTCCCCCTCCCGATGAGTTGTACTAACATTCTGATGAGCCCCCCCCCCCTCTCCTCCCCCTTTCAACTTGCTTATAAGGGATTACATCTTGAATCATTGCCTCACTTGATGCAGCTAATTCGGCTGTGACGGTCCCACCTGATGACGGAGACTTGTGTTGCCTCCGAAACGTCGTGATTTTTTGTTTTATTTTATTTTATTTTCATTAATTCTGATGTTTTACCTACGTGACTTTACCGAAAAAACCTAAGAATACCTCTCACTCTGTAGTGAATGCATCTCCCACCTCTCACTCTGTAGTGAATGCATATCCCACCTCTCACTGTGTAGTGAATGCATCTCCCACCTCTCAATCTGTGTAGTGAATGCATCTTCCATCTCTGTCTGTAATGATTGATTGAATAAAAAACAAATATCTTGACCAATGTCTCTCCCACAATCAACTCCCTCCATTCTTTTTTAACATTCCGAAACATTCAAACACCTCAACGCCTGCCGTGCGATTCGACGCGTGGGTGGCTCGGGACGGATCCCATTCACTGCGTTCATTACTGAAAACCACGTGCAGGTTTTTACCGCACGGAGCCGCGTGTAAAGATGCGGATAACAGGGTTCACACGTCGATGGTTTTGTTTTGTGTGAGCCGAGGCTGCGTCGTGAGCCTGGGTTGGGTCGCGCCAGAATCACGCCGACGCAGCCTAACCCAGGGGTCAAATTACGAATCGTGATGTCGGCTGCGAAAACGAAGATGTTACGGAGAGAAGGGATAGAGCCACTGCAACAGCGCTCCATCGTTCTTCGTTTCCGTGTCGAGGTGCCGATCGGAGGACGACCGCTTTCTGGATGTCAATCGCTGTGAGACTCATCCACGCAAACACCGGACAACAACGACATTAACAACAACAACAACAACAACAACAATAATTCACTGGTCAACAAAATAAAAAAACATTTTTTTCTGGCCTGGTCTTTTGCAGCTGTTTTAGACTAATTTCAGGGTGCTGATTACAAATCTGATCTCAGATTTGCTCTATCACATCTCATTTTATGCTATCGGCATACCCCATTTTAATTGATTTAACCCGAAATTAACTCTGTCACTTATGATTGCAAGTTGTTGCGAGTCAGTGACTGCTTTAGTGTTAAAATATGGTGCTGTATTTTTAGGACAGTGTGTTTATAATATCATTTTATGTACATATCCACATTTATTTAATATTTTTCTTCTGCAGTTTTTATTGAAAATGTAATATTTGATATCTCAAAAACCTGATGTGATAGACAAAAACTGATGCCAGATTTGGAATCAGCACCCCAAAATTACATTAAAATCGATGGACTACCTTATGCCAGAAAAAGTGTGTTGACCAGTGTAATAGTCAAATATGGATCTGAGCACTGACCGAGAACATACAACGTCAACAATTACAAATGGAACAAAAGCTCGTTCCACCGCGGAGATGGAGCGATGGGGTCGACCTCGTGTGTAGGGGCGTGCTGGGTGGATCGCTGCATTGTATGGCTGATGGGTAGGGCACGGGAGGCCTTCATCTAGCAGTGGATTTACCGTGACTGCTGGCGATGATCATGAGATCACAACTTACAGTGGCGACGGTCAGGTCGGCGGAGGTGGCCAGCTACCGCCCCTCGTCTGCGGGGATTCTGCGGACGCATTCTTAGTGAGCCGCCCGTTGTCGTTCCACTGCTGACTGCGCCAGATGATGATGATGATGATTTTTATTTGTTTCTTCAGGCAATTGGAGCGAAGCCCGTCGACTGCTAAATCATGCACCAAGTCACCCAGCGTGTGTCCACACGCACTCACGCACGAATGTCTTCCCCCAAAATCATTTCCACCCAAAACAAGCCACGCACATTGCCCCACCACCGCACAGCCACACTGCTGAGGATTTGTTTAAAATCCAATTCTGTCTCATCAGGATATATTTATTTATTTATTTTCTGGGAAAAAGTCGAATGAGATTTAAGCTGCTGAGCGATGGCTAGAGGTATGTGAACACCGTGACGAGAAACTGCCTTATAAAGCAGCAACCCTTGGTTTAGATGAGCCTGACTCTGCTAATGACACCCAGAAAGGTGGAAATTACGGTTCCTAATCACGGGCCCAGACACCTAAAAACGCAAAGCGGCCAGCAACACACAGCAGACTAATGAAGTTGTAATAGATCAGAGTTGCTTCTTGACTTGAGCGAGGATTTATCATTGATGTAAGAACTTGGGTAGAGAGATGCAACGATGGTGATTGTGGTGATCATGGCAGGAAGCAATTCCAGAGAGAAGTTAGGTGACCTGGAGTGTGGTGAGTGAATAGGTGAGTGAGTGAATGGTTGAGTGGGCAAATTATTTGGTGAGTGAGCAAGTAACTGAGTGGGTGGGTGAGCGAGAAAGTGGGTGAGTGCGAAAGTGAAGTGAGCGAGTCTGAGTTGGTGAGTGAGTGAGCGAGTGCGTGAGTGGGTGAGTGAGTGTTTGAGTGAGCGAGTGTTTGAGTGAGCGAGTGTGCGAGTGAATGGGTGAGTTGATTGAGTGGGTGCGTGAGTGAGTGAGTGGCTGGGTGAGTGGGTGAGTGAGTTCGTGAGCGAGTGTGTGAGTGGGTGAGTTAAGTGAGTGGGTGAGTTAAGTGAGTGGGTGAGTGTGTGAGTGGGTGAATGAGTTAGTGAGCGAGTGTGTGAGTGAGTGGGTGAGTGTGTGAGTGAGTTAGTGAGCGAGTGTGTGAGTGTGTGGGTGTGTGAGTGAGTGTGTGAGCGAGTGGATGAGTGGGTGGGTGAGCGGGTGAGTCAGTGGGTGAGGGGGTCAGTCAGTGGGTGAGTGGGTGAGTCAGTTGGTGAGTGGGTGAGTCAGTGGGTGAGTGTGCTATTTTGACCTCTTGTGATGAGTGGGCAACTGAAATCTGGATCCGAACCGCGGCTCTCAGCTGTGCCGGTTCATCATCTCTGCCCACTACGCCACTGGACAACCTCCAATAAAGCACGTTTCAAAGCAAGTAATATATATACATATATACAATATTAGCGCGTGTTGTTGCTATTTGCGGAAACACATCTCGACTCGATGGGCCACCTCCGTCGTGCGCGCGAGGCAGACGTCGCGAGAAGCCGCGGCAGCTGTGCCGCTCACTGCCGCTGGGGTGCAACAGGACACCACCGTCGTCATCTCGATCCCCTCTGCCCCACACACTGGAGTTGAAATGAACCGTGTTGACATCTCCTGTTGAAGTCGATAAAATACACTCTTCATAACGCGTCGTAGTTCCCGCCACCAAAAAACAGGCCAGTGACTAAGGCTGAAAGACTGCGCCTGTCTGTTGTTTGGGACGTTCTTCCATGTAAGTTCTTAATAGGCGCGCGTACCAAAATGTAATTACATGACATGTAGGCTGTGTGTGGCGGGATATATAAACTTTTAGGTTGAGGTGTAGATGTGTGCAGTAGTTTCAGGCTGCCGCGCCCGCCGCAATAAGTTATAATGTGACGTTGTAAGCCTCATTTTGGCGCCCCTTTACCTTGGCGCCCGGGGACACATGTACCCCCTGCCCCCCCCCGCTAGCTACGCCTCTGCCCACACAAACCCATTTAGCGACGTACAGACGCGAGTGTGGAGGTGGAGGGGGGGGGCGCAGTGGTTGGCGTGCTACGAACACGGCGAGCCGAGTTCGATGCCCGCTATAACAGTGGCGAATATTTGAACCGGTCGTGGGCCTCCCCTAGATCGACTCAGCCTCAAATGAGTACCTGGTGCGGTGTAAAAATATCGCTCCTGGGGAGACAAAATCGGTCGGTCGTGGGTGCTGGCCACCCACCCCTCGTGTGCCGCGTCAGCCTTAAACGGTGCCCGCCAGGGGCACTCACCCCAGCAGCGTGTCCAGACTACACGGGGAGGCAGGCGCCTTGCGCCGAACACGTGGGCGAGGTGGGCGAGGGGCGCGAGAGGCGGCAGCGCGCGGGGTGGAAGCATTGGCCGGTCGAGCCGCGTGCGTCGTGGGCTCCGAGTGATTGGGGCACGGTGGAGGGGAGGGGAGGGAGCGCAGCCGGGAGCCGAGAGGCGAGGGCATTGCCGCGGCAGCAGCGTGAGAGTGGCCACGCGTCGCGGTTGACAGCTGCAGCTGCTGCTGCGTATTTTGAGTAAGAAGAGGGAGGAGGGGGAGGCGGCGCTTGCGTGGTTGCGGCTGGGAGTTTGCCGGGTTCGGAGGCCGTTTAGATATTTGACAGCTTTGTTTAAATTGACTTTTAGGATGAAGAGAGCGCAGTGGTGGCCTCTTTCAGATGTCCAGGGGAGACAAATTGGAGATAACAGAGAGAGAAGTTGCAATGATGCGTTCTGTGGGGGGCGTCCAGGGGCAAAGTGATGGGGCGAGTGATGGGGCAAGTGGTGTGATGGGGCGAGTGGATTGATGGGACGAGTGATGGGGCGAGTGGAGTGATGGGGCGAGTGATGGGCGAGTGATGGGGCGAGTGATGGGACGAGTGATGGGCGAGTGGAGTGATGGGGCGAGTGATGGGGCGAGTGGAGTGATGGGCGAGTGATGGGGCGAGTGATGGGGCGAGTGATTTGTGAGTGGAGTGATGGGGCGAGTGATGGGACGAGTGATGGGGCGAGTGATGGGACGAGTGATGGGGCGAGTGATGGGATGAGTGATGGGGCGAGTGATGGGGCGAGTGGAGTGATGGGACGAGTGATGGGACGAGTGATGGGGCGAGTGGAGTGACGGGACGAGGCGTCGTCGAGTGGTGTCGGAGGCGGGGTGGTGGACGATGTCGCAATAGTCAAAGATTCTTGGTGGCTGTGACGATATCGAGACGGAGCCAAGGTGGGAAACTGTGTCTACTTCTGTAGAGGAATCCAATTTAAAAAAAATAGTATTGGTCATACGATCGATGTGGGCCCTTGAAGGACAGTTTTGAGTTCAAGATGAACAGAACACTTTTGGTTGTGACGAGTGCGATGTGAGTCCAGAGACTCGCCACTTGTGGAAGAAGAGGCCTCTGCACTCGAGGGTTGTGTGATAGGCACTCCGCAGGGGCCATTTGGC
This sequence comes from Lampetra fluviatilis, assembly GCF_964198595.1. Lineage (NCBI taxonomy): Eukaryota > Metazoa > Chordata > Hyperoartia > Petromyzontiformes > Petromyzontidae > Lampetra > Lampetra fluviatilis. The sequence goes on from NC_136330.1 coordinate 526,635, forward strand.
CACACGGACCACACGTATTGGAAGAGGTTCGACTACCCACACTTTACCCCACCACAAAGTTTGAATGGAACAAATAATCAACGCGTCTCATGGAGACACCGTTCGTCTGCATTTGTGGCTCTGAGACGCAGTTGGAAATTCCACATTCCCATCGCAGGAAACAGCAAGGCAGAGAGTTGAACTCGCGACCTCGTTCTTTTGAATCCAGAACCTGTAGAAGATCCACAGCGACACCGGCCGCGTCTCTTGGTGTCACCTTCAGCGTGTAGTATGCCGAGTAGGTGGGTGAGTAGGTGGGTGAGTAGGTGGGTGAGTAGGTGGGCGAGTAGGTGGGTGAGTAGGTGGGTGAGTAGGTGAGTGTGTAGGTGAGTAGGTGGGTGAGTAGGTGGGTGAGTAGGTGGGCGAGTAGGTGGGTGGGCAGGTGGGTGAGTAGGAGAGTAGGTGGGTGAGTAGGTGGGTGAGTAGTCTGGGGAGTAGGTGGGTGAGTAGGTGGGTGAGTAGTCTGGGGAGTAGGTGGGTGAGTAGGTGGGTGAGTAGGAGAGTAGGTGGGTGAGTAGGTGGGTGAGTAGGAGGGCGAGTAGGTGGGCGAGTAGGTGGGCGAGTAGGAGAGCAGGTGAATGAGTGGAGAGGAGAGTAGGTGAGTTGTTAGGTGAGTAGGTGAGTGTGTAGGTGAGTGTGTATGTGAGTAGGTGAGTGGGTAGGTGGGTGAGTAGGTGGGCGAGTAGGTGGGTGAGTAGGTGGGTGAGTAGGTGAGTGTGTAGGTGAGTAGGTGGGCGAGTAGGTGGGTGAGTAGGTGGGTGAGTAGGTGGGTGAGTAGGTGAGTGTGTAGGTGAGTAGGTGAGTGGGTAGGTGGGTGAGTAGGTGGGCGAGTAGGTGGGTGAGTAGGAGAGCAGGTGAATGAGTGGAGAGGAGAATAGGTGAGTTGTTAGGTGAGTAGGTGAGTGTGTAGGTGAGTGTGTATGTGAGTAGGTGAGTGGGTAGGTGGGTGAGTAGGTGGGCGAGTAGGTGGGTGAGTAGGTGGGTGAGTAGGTGAGTGTGTAGGTGAGTAGGTGGGCGAGTAGGTAGGTGAGTAGGTGGGCGAGTAGGTGGGTGAGTAGGTGGGTGAGTAGGTGAGTGTGTAGGTGAGTGTGTAGGTGAGTAGGTGGGCGAGTAGGTAGGTGAGTAGGTGGGCGAGTAGGTGGGCGAGTAGGTGGGTGAGTAGGTGGGTGAGTAGGTGAGTGTGTAGGTGAGTAGGTGGGCGAGTAGGTAGGTGAGTAGGTGGGTGAGTAGGTGGGTGAGTAGGTGGGTGAGTAGGAGAGCAGGTGAATGAGTGGAAAGGAGAGTAGGTGAGTTGTTAGGTGAGTAGGTGAGTGAGTAGGTGAGTGTGTAGGTGAGTAGGTGGGTGAGTAGGTGGGCGAGTAGGTGGGCGAGTAGGTGGGTGAGTAGGTGGGTGAGTAGGTGAGTGTGTAGGTGAGTAGGTGGGCGAGTAGGTGGGTGAGTAGGTGGGTGAGTAGGTGAGTGTGTAGGTGAGTAGGTGAGTGGGTAGGTGGGTGAGTAGGTGGGTGAGTAGGTGGGTGAGTAGGAGAGCAGGTTAATGAGTGGAGAGGAGAGTAGGTGAGTTGTTAGGTGAGTAGGTGAGTGAGTAGGTGAGTGTGTAGGTGAGTAGGTGAGTGGGTAGGTGGGTGAGTAGGTGGGCGAGTAGGTGGGTGAGTAGGTGGGTGAGTAGGTGAGTGTGTAGGTGAGTAGGTGGGCGAGTAGGTGGGTGAGTAGGAGAGCAGGTAAATGAGTGGAGAGGAGAGTAGGTGGGTTGTTAGGTGAGTAGGGGAGTGAGTGGGTAGGTGAGTGACTTTGCGCAAGTGGCTGGGTGAATGCGTGGGTGAGTTTTGTTGAGAGGGTGAGTGAGGGGGGGGGGGGGTGAGTCCAGGAACCCCCCACGGCTCGCGCGGTGTTGGGATGCCTTCATTCCGCAGTGGACCGACAAAGAGGCAGCGAGTTTTATTTATTTATAATTCACACTCCCTCTTGCTGCTGCTGCTGCTGCACTTGCGTCACCCACGTGTGTGGAATTCACGGAGTTGAAATGAACGATAAAGTTGCACACTCGATATATATAAAAAGATATATACAGTTTGTATTCACAATTATGTTTTCGTTACAAAATCATTTTGTCAAGGATGTTGGGAATTCAGAGACACAAATCCGCGCTTTCATTACTCGGGATAGGAAAAACAAGTGCATAGTTCGCTGCTGCATTGACTGCGAAATTCGGCGTGCGTGAGTGAAAGTTATTCTTTTTCTTTCCCGATGAAGGTCGCACAGAGGGAGGGGGGGGGGCAGTGGGGCTATACTTCACCACTGGGGGCTGCCCCACGCCGACTCGCAGCAAAAGCCCGCGAGCGCCTCCGCGCATTTGCAAACAAAGGCGCCGAGGAGGCAGGAGGAGCAGCAGCCTTGGGCAGAGCGAGGTTGAGAAATCGCTCGCGACGCTGCGAGGCGGAATTCCGAGCAGCAGCAGCGGCAGCAGCAGCAGCGTGCTCGTGGCCCCCACAAAGGCAGCGCCACTTCAACATCGAGAGTTCCTTTTGTCCGTGGCCCAATATTCTTCTCGTGTTGTGTTATTCTGGGTGGGGGGTGGTGGTGGTGGGGGGGGGGGGGCGAAGAAAGCTTGGGGGGCTGCAGAGTGGTGGGTGTGGGCGTGTGGGGGGGGGGGGCTCGTCCCTAGCGGCCCACCGAGCCCCCCCCCCGCCCCCACGGGAGCGCGTATTGACGCCCGTGCCGAGGCCGTCGGCAAACAGAAATTGCCGAACAATACCGCGAGGGCCGCCTTGAAGTGCCGCCCTCGCTCCCTTAAATAATAGCCGAGTCCATTAAGGAGTGAGTTAGACAAAAATAAGCTGCCTGTCAATACTTTACACCCCTCCCCGTGACCCGTGGCACATCATACAATTACAGCGCGGGCTGGGCGGCGATATTGGGGGGGGGGGGGGGCAGGAGAATTGCAGGGTAGAAAATCAATGTAATGCGGGCGAAGTTTGAAAAGCTTCTCGTCAAAGCAATGCACGCCTCGGTCCATTCGGCGGGATAATGGCCGTAATAGCGGTTGACAGGGGCAAGCGAGCGAGAGCGGAGCGCACTGCCGCCTTACGGCCTCGGCTCAGCCTGCGCAGACGCGGGTTGCACTGCGGCTGCTGTCGAAAGAGGAGAGCCCCAGAGAGAGAGAGAGAGACGGGGGGTGAGTGGTGGTGGGGGGGAGACGCTGCTCCACGCTGCTGCTCCACGCTGCTGCTGCTGCTGAGGTCCCCACGTGACGCGGGGTGGAACCGTCGTCGCTCCGTCACTCCGCGAGGCGCTCTTCTGCGGTGCCACCGATGGCTGAGGAAGAGCGGGCGTCGTGAGGGGTCCGTGAGGCTGCTGCTGCCGCTGCTGCTACTGCCGCTGCTGCTGCTGCCGCTGCTGCTGCCGCCGCTGCTGCAGCTGCCGCTGCTGCTGCCGCTGCTGCTGCTGCCGTGTGGGAGGAGACGCGTCTGGGTGTTCGTGGAGGGGCCGCTCCGAGTCGCGAGGGCCGTGGGGTTCCAGCCGTGGTCAGGGAGCGCACTGAGCCGAGGTCGATTTGTCTTGGCGGGGTGGGAGGGGGGAAAGTGATGCACGACATTTTATTTGTTGTTGTTATCGATCTCCAAATGTTGCTAACGGCGATATCCCTCAAAGGAACGCAACGCGTCCAAGGAGCCGCTCCCCAAGGAGACGGAGCGACGGAATCATCTCGCGTGTGTCGGGTGGATTGTTACGTCGCTTCATGGTGAGAGGTGGCGGCCGCTTGGGGACGACTTCATCCAGCAGTGGGTTCATCGTGATTGATGATATTTGCGAGTGAAGACTCCGTCAATTTTTACGCCATCTAACCCCAAAAAAACCTCTATTATGGATGCTATTGGTCGCGAAAGCCTACGTGTTAAACAATCCGTCAATTTTGTTTCACGAATTCGTATTTTTTCCTATTCCCCAAATTAGATGCAGGTATATTCATGATATTTGTTTTTTTCAGTCCAGGTTACAAGCAGCCGTGTTGAACCCGGGTTGTTCTCCACGCCAATGCAGGGAGTTAAAGGTCTCAGCCCTGCCACACATGACTGCATCCCCTTCCACCATCACACGGAATTTGGTTCTTCTCTGAATGTGCCTTTAGTCACAGCTCTAATAATTAAACACAAATAATCAATCGGTTTGATGATCGCGCGAGTGAACACTGCCGCCTGCCGCGTGGAGGAGAGGCCCCTTCAAGGGATGTCAGATGTACTTCTGAGATATCCGTGTCCGCGAGCCGTTCTGCGGCTCTGCCAAAGTTCCGAACGGACATTTCGTCATGGAATGACACGAACCCAATAATAGCATAAGTGTCGAAAAAAATGGAGGGGGGGGGGCTAAGACAAAAAAACATATATAATGATTAAAACAACAATAATGGACACGGTAATTGTATTCGCATTACGGTTGCAGCTCAATTTGCACCGCGGCTGTGGATCGATGTCCATTCAGCGGCGCATCCTGCGGCCTCCAGCGCGGGTCACGTGCCCCCCCCCCACTTGCCTCTTTGCTCAGGCGGACGAGCGAGCGAGCAGCCGTTCCCTCTTCACTTCGTCTCCGGCGCTCGCCCGAATCGGCCCAGTCGTGAACATTCCACATTCCCACGGCAGGGGGAGAATTTCTGCTGGGGACAGCCAACCAGTGCCGGATTTCGATTTAAAGCTTTCGTGACTGCAGGAATTCATCTTCTTGGTTCTTTCGGTAAAGTCACGTAGAACTCACGTAGAAGGGAGATAATAAAATTCAGATGCTGTCTTTCCGACAGACCTGTTCTTCACCTGAGGACGGCTGCTTGCGTTGTGGCCGAAACGTCGTGAGAATTGTATTATTTTATTATGTTTTATTTTTATTATTTTATTATCTCCCTTCTACGTGACTTTACCGAAAGAACCAAGAAGACAGTGCCGGATTATTCGAGTAGCAAAAGTAGCTGCATATGCTACGGGCCCCGCACTTTCAAAGGCCCTGATGCTTTTAAGCTATCAATTCCGGTTCGGTGATTCTGCACTTGCTCTATTACTATAGTACTATACTGCCTTCAACTTAAATGGACGACTGGGTGTTTAAGGTTCGTGATTTGTCGTATTATCTGGCTGTATAGCAAATGCAAAAATACAATTACTTTACTAGGCAAGTAAAACATTTGTGTTTTAATATTTACGTGTTTTTAAATGTATGGCCCCTCACATGCAGCAGGTCCAGCACGAGTTTAATCCGGCACTGCACAAAAGTCGTCGTCACTTGATTTGCGTGTAAGGCCACACCGTCCTCGCCCACCCCACTCCCAGTCATCCGTTCCCTTCACTGATTCCCAATTAAATCCCAAAAGAACTTGAAGCTCACACTCAGCATCTTCATGATCTTACATGGACTTACCCCTGCCTCCCTCTACCATCTCACCTCACTCTCCTGCCCTCCACGCACTCTCCTACCACTCACCTCTCACCTCACTCTACTTCCATCCACGCACTCTCCTGCCTCTCCCAACAGGGAGGAAGGAGCCATCTGAGGATCCAATCTAAACCACCATCATCTTGCCATACATAGCAGGGGTAACCAAAACTATTTCCAAAATCATGAACAAACACAAGATCCAGGTCCGATTTAACACAGCACATAAAATTCGTGATCTGATCTCATCTGTGAAGGACAAGATTCCTGACATGCAATACCCCGGCGTCTACAAACCAAGCTGTATCTGCGGCAGCAGTTACATTGGGGAAACTAAGCGACATGTCTCGGACCGTGTTCGTAAACACCAGACAGATCTGAAACACGGTAGGACCAATACTTCTGCCGTGGCTGATCATTGCTTTAATGCGGCTGGCTCACACGAAATAGATTTCTCTAAGACGAAGGTACTTTGCAAACCCACTGGCTATCAACGAAGATTCGTGCATGAAGCAATCCATATATACAGATCAGTGGCGTGCGGTGAGGTCAATGGCTGTGGAGGCATTGGCTCGTGTCAGAGACACTAGAGGGGGGCGTGTCCTCACTGAGGGGGGCGTGTTAGACACGCCCCCCTCAGTGAGGCAGATGTGATAGCTGCCTCCCCTGGTGCTTTTTCATTGCAGTTTCATGACGAGACCAGCGAGCCTAAATATCTTTATACACGTACGTGAAATAAGTTACCTGGAGTATGGAAGGCGAGGACATGAAATGAAGGGGTCTACAAACATTACATTGGTGACATACTGAGATAGTAGCAGGCACGCGCTTATTGCCCGCGCTCCATACGGTTACTGAGGGGTTGTGCAATCAGCGGGGAGGCTGAGCTCGTCGCTGCCTCACCTCTCGTCTCTTCCTGTATTTGCAGCGGAGCTCCGCAAATTTGGAGATTTTGACTATAAAAATGATTGGAATCGTACAGAAATTACATTTATAACACAGATCACTGGAACAATCATAATATTTCTTTTATTTGATTATTCTTTTTTTTTACTTTTCGTAACAGCTATTTTCATTGGAATATAACAGGTGAGGCTCTGCCTCCCCTGCCTCCCCTGACCGCACATCCCTGATACAGACAGAGACGCCATTTCAACCGAGAAGATGGGCACAAACTCAGCAATCACTAGAAGGACGTGATCAACCATTTCAAGTCATAACTGGCTGTAATGCTTCCCTTTTAGACCTGGCAGCCCTTTAATTGGTGGTGGAAGACCACCACCAGTACAATCATTACCCACTACTACCATCACCACTGGCAGTAGCCCTTTAATTGGTGGAAACCCACCAGCAGCGCCGTGGTTGCCCGCGACTACCATCACTGACATTAACATTCGCTGCCCCGCCCATGCTGCTGACACTTGGGCTATGCCCATTTTAAACCTTTATCAACAGTTTGCCTTTAGAGGCTGACCCCCTTTTCCTGATGACGACCGCTTGTGTTGCGATCGAAACGTCGTGGAATTTTTATTTTTTTATTTTTTATTCACTTTATTTTTATTATTATTTCTCTATCTACGTGACTTTACCAAAAGAACCAAAGAAGAAAAGCTTTGGCCTCTCTCATGCACGAAGCTCAGCAGACCTGGGCTCATGAAATAATTCGGGGTGCAGCGAATGGAACATAGATTCTCATAAATAATAATACAGTTCGTCATTCTCCTGACACAGAAAATAACCGCAATTAGTCTAATTACGGTATTCCTTCGCACAGATACGTGACAATTACCGTATTATCCGGATTATAAGTCGTACCCCAAGTATGTCTGGTGTCAGTAACGTTATACACATCTGGTCATTCACAAAAACAACTATCCCCCGTATAACCTCCAACAGACTGTCCAGGCAAGTGGTGTTTGCGAGCACCTATAAAGGCCGGCAAGGCACACGATGGGGTGGTGTGGCCAACATCCATATTTGGCCGCCTTTGTCTCCCCAGTGCTGATCCTTACACCTCGCATCAGGTACTGTACTCATTTATTAAGGTTGAGTTGAACTTAGGGGAGGCCCAAGACAGGTTAAAATATTCACCACTGTAATTACTGATCGTGAGCTGGAATGGAACTCGGTTGGGCAGGTTCGAAGCACAGTGCGCTGACCGCTGTACCACCGCTCCTCAGACATACAGACACACACGCGCACGCTCAACGCTCCCGGATTACAAGTCGCACCTCTAACTTTACTTCAAAGTTAAAATTAAGTCAACGTGGGTTCCTGCTCAAATGAGCAGATGCGGTGCCGTTTACAGCCCTGCAGAGCAAGTGGTGGAAATTCCACGTTCCTATGGCGGCGGCGCACCGCGTAGAACAACCACCCACTCTCGACTCCCCCCAGGTGAAGGTGGGTGCCAGGGAGCGGCAGGGCGCGGGGAGTCGCGCGCGCTTTGTCCGCGAGCGCTGCACGACGCACGGAGTCACGCGACCCCCACGACGTGACGACGGCCGCTTCGGGCCTCAATGAGCTGGCATTGCCGCTAAAAGCTTCATCAGTGGCGCGTCGCGGAACGATTAAAAGGGACCCTAAATTGATTACATTGTTTGGGAGCGATTAAGCCGAGGAGGTTCAAAATGCCACGGCCGTGAGCAGAGAAAAAACCCAGACACACAATGGTGCTTTCAGCTTATATATTTGATTCCCATTTGTTTCATGTGATTTGCATGAATTGAAAATATGCAGCGCACACTTAGCTGAATTAAAACGCCGCCGAATTCCTCCGTCCTTCCGAACATAATAATAATAATAATAACAAACAAAAAAACTACCTCCAATGCCCCGAATGAATTTAGCACCTTCAAGGTTTTCCCTCTGAGCGCCTCTTCCATTCGACTGCACCCGGCACGGTCGGCGAGGGAGCGGAAGCCGCCCCACGTGGAATTTTAATTTGGCAAATTCTTCTTTCTCTTCTTCTTTTCCCGCGCACACGAAGATACTTTAATTGCGCGCTCGTTATTAGTTTGGGGGAGGAGGAGGTGGGGCGGTGCTTTGTATTATTTTCGTTTTTCTTTCATCGCATTTCTGTGTAACTTGAGCAGATTGGGCGTGGGATTCGCCACAGAGCAAGGAGCTGCAGCAACAACTGCCGCGGCTGCGTCGCAGACGCTCGCAGACGTCGGCGCAGCTTCGCCGATTCGCAGCATTTTCATTCTCAGCGCCAATGCGGCTTCACTGCCGCTGCAGGGAGTGACGTCGCGCACTCCGCTACGAACGCGGCCACCTGAGTCCCATTACCAGCCTCGGCTCACACTTAACGCGAAATCTGAACCAGCCCTTCACCGATTCGCACTGACCACTCTTCTAAGGTACGGTCAAAACAGCACGACGGGCAGTGGACTGACAAATGATGATAACGTTATTTTGTTGTAGACGTGTCTGTCGCTGCTATTATGATTCGAAGGTACTGGTGGGAGTGCCTCGGGGATGAGATTGGCCCTGGGATTACTAACGGTTCAGTTCCTGAAGAAGCTCCCTCGGACGTCGAGCGAAACGTTGGGCAATGTGCCGGCAAAAAACAAGCGGTACAGCCCACAAGCACACACCCACACGCGCACACACACACACGCGCACACACCCACACGCGCGCACACACACACACAGCCACACACACACAGCCACACACACACAGCCACACACACACGCACACACGCGCACCCACCCACACGCGCACACACACACACAGCCACACACGCACACACAGCCACACACACACGCACGCACACAGCCACACACACGCACACACAGCCACACACACACATGCACACACACAGCCACACACACACACACGCGCACACACGCGCACACACACGCACACAGCCACACACACACGCGCACACACAGCCACACACACAGCCACACACACACATGCACACACACAGCCACACACACACACAGCCACACACACGCGCACTGCAGAACCGCGACGCTGCGCACGAGGGAGAGCTAATTCTTGTAAATTTGTTTTTTTTTGGGACCCATGCAACATGATTCATGTTGTCAAAACTTTCCAAAACATTTAACAAATCCGAATTGGATTTTGAAATAAACACTTATACGTGGCGACGCACACACGGGAGCGCACAGCACACCCCAGCTCCCACCGGTTCACTCCCCCAAAACAGCTTCTGGATCGCCTCTGAAATTTTCCAGTGAAATGAGCCGACTAAAAGGACCACGGCAGTCAGTTTGGGCACGACGCAGGAACGCGTTCGAGTTAAATGGCGAACCCCAAATCAATCCCAGCGTGATGGAGGCTGCTCTGACACCATTTTTAGCCAGGTCATCTCCCTCGAAGCATACGTAAAGCGTCGCAGCGCGCTGCCGCCGCGCTCACCGAGCGAAATCAATAACCCCGCGAGATTCTCACCTTTTACATCTTCACGGCGCCAAATGAAAAACCGCTCCCGTTCTCACGGCAGCCACCAGGCGGAACGCTGCTGAGCGTCGGCGAAAATAAGACGGTGGCCTTTTGCTGTTGTTGTTGCTGCTGTTGTTGTTGTTGTTGTGTAAGCGCGAAGGCTGCGGCGTTGACACGGGCTGCGGCGGATCGTCGCATTGCAGCCCGCGGGGCCCGGGTATCGACCGATGGATGTGCAGGGTCCGCATACCCCGAGTGTCCGCGTGGGGCCTCGAGTCACCGCGGAGAGACTGCGGTCCGGTCATTGCCGGAGTTTCGTCAAAATGACGCTGCCCACGCTCGCCCCACCCCTGCTCGAAGGGAAGATGATATTGAGTAGATGACGTTTCAGACAATGACCCTTTTCCGTGAAAAAGACTAAAATTCAAGCGACATGGGCAATGTGAAACTTGCAAAGTGACACGAGCGCTACGCCGGTTAATGGTGGCCTCTGTGGCCGTCTTGGCGGACGATCGTTCGGAACACTCGGTGGGCTCGGCCAGGAGGTGTCACGGCCAAGGGTCGCCCAATCCTCAGCAGACACGACGACGACCGACGGCTTGATGGCTACAACCTCGCGGCGCGAGAGAGAGAACTCGCACCTAGCCACCCCCCGTGGCGTGGTCGGCTGTTCTCTCGCGTCCCTGTGTCCACCGAAGCAGTGGCGCGTGTTAAGTTCCTGCAGGAGCACTTCCCCAGTCAACATGAAACGTTGGACCAACGCTCGCAACTGCACACGAACGTTGGCGCGTTGTATGTTTACTGGGTCGTAAGACGCGACCGGTGTCCAGTTTCCACATCATCGCTACCCCGGAGAAACCCGGGTTGTTGCGACCAGGTTGTTCTTCCAGATACATTATATAAATAATAATAATAAAATGCTGAGTTTATTTTGGAAGTAATCATTTTGTAATCATTGAAGGGTTGTCCGTTACTCAACAGCAGCAAACAGTGTGACGATTCCTGTGGCATTTCATTTTGTAACTGGCGTTATCATAAACCGTTTGTAAAACTGCAATTCTCATCAGGCCCCATTGTGTCACCGGGTGAAGTCTCCAACTCTATCGACGACCTCTCGTCTGGACTTCTGCGTGCCATGAAAACGGCCCATTGGCCGAAACGTCGTCTGTTATGTTTCTGTTAAGGCCACGCAGTGTCATTGACGAAAGCGTTGCGCACCTTTTGTTAATTTGAGCCAGGTCCGTGTGGTTCAGCGAACCGGAACAGATCCCCGTACCCGGCACACCACATCCATAATGCACCGCCCGTCTCGATGGCTGCGGCGGCTACTGCTCGTGGCAATGCCACCCCCACTCCCGTCCGCCGGCCACCTGGAACACGCCCCGTGGGAGACGAGCGCGGGAGTGCCACGGGATGTGACGATGGCCGTGCCCTGACCAACGCAGCTCACCTCGCTCGCTCGCTCGAGTTAAAGCGCCGAATTGGAGTCGGCGAATCCACCGACCGCCACGGGCGGGGCGGGCGGCCCGGTGACGGAGGCAGCATTTGGACTCCACTTCCACGAGTAATTGTCTCCTACTGGAGCATTTGCTTGACATTTCGAAACCGCTTATTTCGGAGCAGCAAATGACGGGCATTTCAATCACGACAGATGCAGCGAAGCAAATTACGCGGCGAGCGTGTCAGTGGACGCCGCGCTAGCAGGGGGGGGGGGGGCCGTGTCCCCTCTCCACACACTCCCCCCCTGCCACGCCACAGTCTCAGCCCTTGGTAATTTCATATTTCAATTCGTCGCTCCGCAGACTGACAAGTGACTGACAAAGCAGCGTGCGACGGCCAGAGGCGATGGGGGGGAGGCTGCAGCTGCGCGCTTCGAGGCCAGGGATCGCCACGTGGCTTCCGCGCTATCCCCACGTCCGTTGTTACATTCTATAGAATAGAAATTTCCGAAGATGCAAGCGTGGAATAAACAGAACGGGCATAAGCAGGACTCTCGGACCGGACGAGGCGAATTCATTTAAAGAGCCAGTTGTGATCTCAGTTTTACGTTATGGTTTATTTGTTGCGCGTTTCCACCATCTGAGAAGGCACCGCCCCAGATGAAACGTGAAAATAACTCGTTTCACTTATTACATGGCGATGCTGTTGCACAAGCACAACACATCCCAACGCGTTCCGTGTCAATGACGCTGTGGCCTTCAAGGAAAATATGTGACGTTTCGGGCAATGGCCCTTCTTGACTGCACATAATTAATTATATATTTGTCTTTGCGGAGTTAGTTATTTCACACGTCATGGCTCGTGAGCAGGCTGCAATACGAATCGAGCGACCCACGTTCAATTCCCACTCAAGTCGATACACGGTAGTTGTGACCCAGTCTGAAAATAATAAAACATTATCGTGCCAATCAATGATGGGGGGGGCGAGCCCTTGACGATGCCATCACCACTCACTCGCCCGCAGCACCCAATTGTATGTTACACTTCTTTCGCACCGTACGTAGCCAACCGTGTTAATCGGAGGTGACGTGTCCGACCTAAGCAGACGAATCCGGCGAAGGCGCTCTTTCATAGCGCATCTTCACAGAAGAGCCGTTGACAGACATTTTCGCCCATGTTATATTTTCCTTTGCAGGCAATGTTACCGAGCTGAGTTTAATTTTGTTTGGTGCTAGTGCACCACTGCCAACGAAGCAGTATCACCAAATAATTTACTCTTCTTAAGTCGGTTCTGACGTCTAATTCGCGTTTGTTCTCATCCATGCGCTCCTCTCACTGCCATTCCGAGCACGCATCTCTGCGCACTCTTCAGCCCGTGTTGCGTTCTCTCCGCAAGCGACCAAGTTTTCAATACAATGTAGCAGCAAGTTCACATTCCATTCTTGCGCACGATGGCACGACGCTCAGGCACTAAGTGCCAATGTCGAGGTCTGCAAGCACACACCCACACACAAAGAGCTCCTCCTCTGGTGGACGCAGACGACAGCGCTTCACTGTACAGTCATTAGTTTGGGTTGCAATGCCAAAATCGCACTGTGGCTTGTCGTTAATGTTATATGCATGGAGATTCTCGCGATAGCGCCACCTGCTACGTGCCGTCAGGTTACATTAATCACAATACCGCCACCTGGTAGGGAGGGACGCGGTTAATTCGTAGCAAGTAACACGCACGGACTGAAAACTTTCATCTGGAGGCACCCTCGTCCGTTTGCTTTTCTTTATCAAATTCTGCTGCACAAACGTGCTAAACTAAATTGCCGTTCTAAAAATTTCACCGAACAAAAGAAAAATTTGTTGGAAACTGGAATACACAAAAAAGGAAATCTAGCACGATGATTTAGGCAGGCTTTACGAAAGAGGCAAGGAAGGAGCGGGGCAGAGTTCTTTAGGCAAGTGTAATTTTACTGAAATTCACAGGAAAATATTCTAATTTGCAAGAACAGACACTTTACAAATTCACTTTTCCCAGATTTAATTGCATGTATATATTTTCAGACTACAAAAAAATATTTACTCATGTACAGAAAACAAGAGCGTTGAAGCCAGACGTGCATACAGCCGACGAGGGTGCGGGTAGATGGACATCGCAGACCGCGTGCCAACACCAAGCAGGAACGAGCGACGCAGACGTCGGAACGGGGAGACGATGCACCAACGTTGGAACACAACAACCGGTCACAACACGCATCCTTCCCTATCACCACGATCCCCAGATGTCTTTTATGCGTTTAAAGATCACAGCCAACTTGCCCTTGCAATACCAATTGTGATGTTACATTCAAATAAAGCAACGTGACAACAAGTGTTGTTCACTTCGTTTATAGCTTTATCAGTAAATGCAAGAAAAAAAGGAATCATTATCCGTCTGGTGCACGTAGATTTCGTACAATAAAAGTCCCTCCCCTGTGTGTGTGTCGAGACGTTCCGCGCGGGGGGACAGAGGGGCTCTGCCTCACGACGACTGCCACTGAGCAACCAACCACCCACGCGGGGACACGCCGTGCCGCGTGAGAGGTCTGATGGCTACTAAAATATTCTGTGCCGATTAATAACCCCGATCCATTAAAACAAGCCAGACTTCCCATCACGGCCACCGCTACTTGTGATCCTTGTGGCTCTCGCGGAATACCGTCGCGCGGTTGTAAAGCTTGCGCGTTGCCAATCAGTTCAATTGTTATAAAATCGAACTGTGTCTCATTATCGATTCCGTGACCACCGGACCGACCGACAACCCCGATGACAATGCGACAGACTTGGAGCAACGGACCCCACTACTTGTGATCCTTGTTGGTCTTGCGGTAAATCATCTCGCGGAAGCCGGCGAGAATGCGGTTCTCTCTCTTGGAGCGCTCTTCCTTGTTGAAGGAGGCGAGCGCTCGCTTCTCGTCCGCGCTGTAGATCTGGTTCTCCTTACGCAGACGCACGGCCTCCATGCGGCGATGCCTTTGGTGCAAAAACATCACAAAGACGGTTCACGCAACGTGAGTCTCTAAGCGCTGTTGCGAAAGTAATTAATGATTACAATTTGTATTTGCGCCCTTCTTTTAGTACAAAGGCTATCATGAAGGCACTATAATCATCAAATACTTTGTGGATTTTAATGTCACCTTTACGCAGTGGCCATGCCAATCCCCTCTGCATTGTTCCAATTTGAGTAAACGTACTGCCGCAGTAAGCACTGTCGGTACTGTTGGTGGAGGGAGGGCACAGCAAGCTTCTGGATTGGGCAGCATTTTCAGCATTTCTTCTCTCAAGCTTTTGCCACGCACTACCGCATACTGCGGGCAGTGTAACTCGATGGGGAGGAAGTGCAGGGAGGGGCAGGGCAGTTGGCCCACAACCAGTTGAGACAAATCACTCACCAACGTTGTTAGCCGTGGACAGTAACGAAACTCGACCTGGTCACCACTCCCCTGGCATGTACACGACCTGGTCATCACTCCCCTGGTGTGTACATGCCCTGGTGCCACTCCCCAGGCGTGTACACGCACTGGTCACCACTCCCCTGGCGTGTACACGCCCTGGTCACCACTCCCCTGGCGTGTACACGCCCTGGTCACCACTCCCCTGGCGTGTACACGACCTGGTGCCACTCCCCTGGCGTGTACACGCCCTGGTCACCACTCCCCTGGCGTGTACACGCCCTGGTCACCACTCCCCTGGCGTGTACACGACCTGGTGCCACTCCCCTGGCGTGTACACGACCTGGTGCCACTCGCCCCACCGGGCGGGTGACATGCGGCCGGGCGCGACGGAGCACCAACCTGCTGCCACTCATGACGTATCCCTGCGACTCGAAGGAGGCGATCTCGTCGCTCGTCAGCCCGATCTCTCCTCTGCGCGGAATCCTCTTGCCGGCCTTCACAAACTCCGCCATGGCCGCACCTTCTCCTGGGAGCAGCGCGTGGCCGTAGCTGTGACGGTGGAGGGGAAGGCAGGGAGCAGTACGACGTTAGACAAAGGTTTTACATTTATGTGCATTGGGTTTAATCTGTATAGAATATTGAATGTTTGATTACAAATAAGTTTACAGCATCAAACAGTGCCATCTATTGGCAAATATGGTTCTCGTCATCCACTTTAAATCACGTGGATACAAGACCAGAGACACCTGGAACAAAACTAAACTCGTGGAGAACTTTATTTTCATGCTTGGGACACAATGCAAGAATGTTTGCCGTCCGATGCCAACACACAATCAGAAACGCCTTCTATTGTAAGGTTCTGATAGCACCATTAAGTCAAGTGGGTAATGCAATTACAGTGACAAAAAACTTACTTCATGGGTCTGTCCCCTCCATCCATTGCAGACAAAGGAGGCAGTGGTCCAATGAAGAATTCTGCATTCTCAGAGCCTGTAACGCAAATCAAATCATGAGCGCATCTGGTCTCCGTGCCGCTTCCACAGCGCAAGGCTATCACGAAGGTACTGTTTCACAGGCCAACTCGGCCTGCTGTACTTTCACAGGTCATGATGTCACTGTGATTTTACACCAAAAATATGCGAGTTATGTTCAAGTTTGGCAACATTTTTTACCGTGTAGCTGGGACACATGGCCTACTCTTTTTAAAAGTAACATCACGGAATGTGTAACATCCACTGTGAAGCAGAAGATGCGTATGCAGGTTGTTACACCCGCAGGATTAACCAGAGCGGCCGACAGGACTTGAACCACGAACCTCTGCAACAGCATGTCACCGCCACCAACTCAGGTGATTGGGTTCATAGTGCAGCGCGCCAACTCCTGCGCCATGGCTCAACCCCACACCGCTCTACCCTCCACATATAAGCATTATTTAGTATTTCTATACACAACTTTCACCACAACGTAAAACTAAAATAATTGAATCAATTAACTGAACTGCAGTGGGAGTGAATTGCAACACGCCTACAGCAGGCGACAGATCTAAACGGATTACCCACATAAACTAAATTCAGACGAGTCAGACGAGTGTTAACAATGCATGGCGAGTGTTTTGAGTTGTTGTGCTAGTGCACAACAACTGCCACTTGATCACTTACGCTGCTTCTCCACCCACACTTCATTGTGCTCATCCTCCGAGGCAGATTCCGACTCAGACTCATCCGAGGAGTCGCTGGAAGACACAACCTTTGACCTCTTCTTCTTTGACTTTTTCCTGAAAAATGAGCATGGGACGCTTGACAACGATTTGCTTCAACATATCAATCACGCATCTTCCTCTACAATTGTATTCAAACTTGTGCTATCAGCATCGTCGTGAGACCAGGCGTCCATTCGGAATGCTTTCAGAGCAATGGACCGTGGAAGAAGAAATCACAAAACTCGCTTTGAGATCACTTTAAGTGTCTTTTTGTTTATCCACACGATCGTGGGAATACTCCCGAGTCATGCTCTGCAAATGACAGTCAAACGGAGATTTTACATTTTCACATTTGGAATTTAACCAAATTGAACAAAATTAAATAACGATCGCTAAACGTATTTCTTTACACAACTCCTTACCCATTCATCTCCCAAATACTCAAGCAGCAGAGTACTCAACGACCTCTCAGGGAGAGGGAAAGTCCTTGCAGCAAACACCATGTGTTGTAACCCGAGCTTCTTTTAACCAAATTGCCAAGGGTTTCATCCCAGGCTTTACATCACGCGCCTTACCGCCGTCCACCAGCGACTCGCGATAAATATTCAGTGAGAAATGAACACCCGAGTGCACACGTGTGAGTACATCCCAACGATGAGATACACGATACCCAGATTCCTGGAGGTGGTGTCCCCCCTGTATCAAGCCTGTGGATGTCAGCAGTTAAGGCAGTAGGGAACGCAATCTCCTGGAACTATGAATGATTCTTGCGGTATTTTAAGAAGCATATTTTCTTACTTGTGACTTTTCTTTTTCTTTTTCTCTTCGGTCTCTGGAAATAAAGGACAATAATTTAAGTTTGTTGATGCACAATAACAAGGATCTATAATGCATTTGATCACTGCTTTGCTAATGATATAAATCATAATAAACCAGTTACTTGACTTGCTCATTAAGTCGACTCTAAGCGGATGATTTTGTTAATTATAATTAACAAAATCATCAGCGCTGAACTAGTGGCGAGGGTTGGATTGTTTTTAACCAAATGGTGTTCAAAGACAGAGGACACCGTTTGCCTAACATTCAACCCACGATGGTCAGTGTGAGTGGAATTAATACTATCCGATGTAACAAGAACAACTATCCCCCGTAGGAGCTTAACAGACTGTTGGGGCAAGCACAGTGAGCAAGCACCTATTAAGACCAGAACGGTGCATAAGTTAACAGTGTGGCAATTACCATGCCCAGCCGCCTTTGTCTCCCAAGAGTTATTGTTTACACATCACTCCAAGTACTCCTTTGGGGCTGAGTCAGCCTAAGGGAGGCCCGGGACCAGTTCAAATACATAATTCACCACAGATGATAGTCGTGGTCTGGAATCGAACCCGGGTTACCGGGTTCTTAATGCAGTTCCGCTAACCACTATGCCACTGCTCCTCATGACACACACACACATATATAGCCACACGTACATTACGTACATACAACAGTGGTGGGAGACAGATGGGAATGGCCAGGATCCAAGCCGACAGTGCCCCCCCCCCCCCCGCTGTCGCTATCTTGTGTTTCAGCTGCGTGGCACTTTGCCGTTGTGAAACGCATCAGCCCCTCCAGCAGCCCCTACTGATTAGAAACAATCCAATACATTTTAGATTTATAACGCATCCAAATACAAAATACAACTGCACCTGATGGCCCTGGCACAGTTGGCATGTAATGAATCATTCAACTATCTGTTTTTAGTGTGTGTTGGACCCACAGCCAGGGTCAAAAGGGATTTCCTGCTCAAATGATCATTGAGACAGTGCTAAACTCCTATTTGCAGCACTTTGCAAGTGGTTGAAATTCCACATTCCTATGGTGGGGGCAAGGATGATCTCCATAGAACGCTGGAGAGGTGCTCGGCTGAGTAAACCACCAATCAGGATTTGAACTTGGAACATTTCACCTGCGAGTCGCGCGCTCTGTGTGCACACGTGTGTATGCTGAACTTCTTTCGCACCGTACGTAGCCAACCATGCTAACTGGAGGTGCGGGGGAAGGACAACAAACTAAAAAGCAATTGTAGAAAAATGAGTTTTCAATCGACCGCCGAGCCAACGGGCCAGGTGCAACCTACGTAGGCGCGCACAATGCGAGAGCTGTGCGCGTATGCGTTGGGCGTTGTCTGGTTTTAAACAGAGAGCCGGGCACCGTGTAATTAGCATGGACAAACCTTCGTGTGCAGATCCGTCGCTCTCACTCTCATCCTCGCTGCCCGCCTCCTCCTTCCTGTGCTTCTTGCTCTTCTTGGACTTCTTCTTCTTCTTCCTCTTGCGCTTCCTCTTCCTCTTCTTCTTCTCATCTACGTGGGGGACGCATCGCGTTGTTGCTCGTCGCGATCGCTAAGCGCGTCTCGGTGGAAGCACCGATCGGAACGAAGCGAAGCGATGGGCACAGGCGTAGCAACAAAAACCGTCTCTCTCCCTGGTCGGTAAAGTGTGTGGCGAGGTCACCTCCCACTCAGGGCAACTTCCCACAAAGCCAAGCAGCATTTGGAGGCAAGGCCACAACCTTGCACATATAGTGCCAAAACTACACGCACTTTACATGCTAACATACAATGTGGTTGATGGAAAAAGACAACAAAATATGGTATAAATATAAATGACAATGTCAATACGAACGAGATGTGACATTCATTATTTTTTTTACTCTAGAATGAAACTGCAAGCCTGAATCATGACAACTCATTGAGTAATTAGTTTCCTCCTTTAAGATGCACACCGGTGTGACCATCAACCGCATCACAACATCAACGGGCCGATTTGTGCATCTCTTTCACAAATGTTTAATTAAAGGCACAAGCCACAGGAGTGTGACTGTGGCCATTCAACGCTGTAGTCTGCGCTCCCTCAATGGAGGAATAGCAAAACTACACAAACTCTCTCCTGAAGTCATCTCATGGCTAGTAGACCTCATAGGCAATATTATTAATAATATTATTATTGCCCATTATTGCCATAGGCCATAGGCAATAATTGAATAAGATGCACACTAGGAGATAGTAATGGTGCAGTAACAGTTGTTGTTACCTTCTGAGCTGCTTTTCAATGGTTCCACTTCCACAGGGGAATTTTCATCAGAACTGAAAAAAAAAACCCACAAAATCCATATCGATCGTCATCAACTGCATACCAAGTCCACACTCGAGTGAAAAAAAACATAGCACTAACATTTCAACAGCTGAGGTCACACTGTAATGCCTATTTCCTAAGTGTCTCTCTGCTCAAATGGGCAATCCTAACCAGCCACGGATTTGCTTTGAGCAACCGTGAGCGCCGATGGCAGCTTGATACAGCACTCTGGACATCAGAACCACCCGGTCATCTCCTGGGGACATGATTGTTCTCAATATTCTACAAAGTAAGAAATCTTAAGCACACCTTGTTGATTAGCCAACATGTTGTGTTTTATTTAAGACTCACCTATGCATTGGGTTTCCATCAGGAATCAAACTAAATAAAAATACAAATTCCCATATTTTTATTCCACAGCACAGCGAGTGGAATAATTTCCATCCGTATTCCATCTGTGTGGAGATTGACAGTTATCCCCCTTGCAAGCGTGACCTTTCTCTGGACACTCAGATTTCCTACCACGTGTATAAAACACTAATTAATGGAGTTGGCCAAAGATGTCAATATCGGACCCCAGAGGTTGGACAAGTGTTGGCGCTAGTTCTGGCTGCCTTCCTGCTCGTCCGTGATTCCCGTGTCTCTGAATCATTCTCTGGTCGTGAATGAATACTGCGTGAGCTATATATTTCACATCATTAAATGTGTAAACAATGTTTTCACAGTAGCCTCCTTATCATATCCATCTCTAATTTAACGAAATTGATCACATCTTTAATTCTCCTTCGTTCCAATTCACGGTGTCCTCAATACACGTATGCATACATATATAAAGGAAATAAACATTTGAATCCTGGTAGCGAGTCAGGTAAGTGGCCATGGAGATGGCTCAGAACAGGAATGAGAAGAGAATGAGAATGGAGAAAGAGGACTGGGCAGGCAGACCCTATATGAGGAGGAATATGACTGACTGTGAGGTGGAGATGACCAAGGATAGGTGTGGAGGAAGATGTGCAGAAAAGTAGACATCACAAGTGCGGAAAATGTCAGGAGGAAGAAGAATGAACAGCACTTAGTGAATATGAAAACTGGTAATGGTAACATTGGGTGCACAGTCGTATGCCAATTTGTGTTGGCAGCAACTGTGACAATGGCTCACTATCAGAGACCACACACTCCCGTATTGGCACCTACTCGGGAGCGGGGTGCTTTGGAGATAAGGCCCAGAGCTCATCGCACCCCCTCTCGGCAATTCTCTTGCGCTGACGAAGCCTCCTGTGAAAATAAACACGATGACGCAAATTGAGCAAAATGCGCTTACTGATTTTCAAACAACAAAAAAGAAGAGGATCAAACCTAAACAATAACCGTACATTTGACAAAATGTACATCATATTGTGTCAGGAAAAAAAATATTGTGGCAGCAGTGTGAGAGGTGTATGGCGTGTGATGTCATCATGCCCTAGACAGAAAAGGCAAATATATTAAGTGTTGCCTTTCATCAAGTTCTCGGCAACCCTTTGCTCAACATGGTCTGCTTTGTACAAGGCGAGTAACCTAATAGCAAGAAAACTTTATAAAAAATAATAATTGATGTGGATAATCTCTACGAGAGTCACGAACTTATCCCAGAAGTCCTCGGCTTCTTTGCGCAGCCGCTCCTCGCGCTCCCACGCGCGGTTGTCGTGGTGACGGTGGACGGCAGTGCCGTCGCGCTCCCGAGAGCGGGAACGAGAGCGGGAGCGCGAGTGAGAGCGTGAGCGGAAGAGCCAGCGCTCACGGTTGCGGTGGCTCTCCGACTGGAAGTCATCGTCGTCGTCGTGAATCCTCGACGCCTGTGAAGCGAGTCGGGTGACAAGTCAGAGGTACAGCCCCGACCTCCAAAGGTCCCGCTAGCAGAGGCCCTTCTGTCAGCAGTGTCAAGAGCAAATAAATGCATAGAGCAAAAGCATTTATGCATTTAACCTTACGTTGAAAAGCATTACAAATGTACAGCCGTTTTTTTATGTAACCAAGCACTATGCATGCTCAATTCTGCTTCGCTATCAAGGTATGATGAAATCTGGCACATTCCGGGTGATTTGGTTGCATGCGAATAGTTACAATTATACTTCACAAACCTTACCTGTGATCTGGACTTGTGGTCATCACCGCCGTAGTCTCCCTTGGAATATTTATCTCCATTACGCATGTCGCCGCCATTCAAGTCGCCATCTTTGAATGCTCCCGCACCTGGTTTGAGTTCGTTTAAAAGTTCCTGAACCTCACGTTCTAATCTTTCATCCTCAGCAATCTGCTCTTTCGAGCGAGGCTCCCGTTTATCCGAGGAGGAAGGTTGCTCCTCGAATGTGGACTGCTCACCTCGCCGACGGTGGGTCTCCTCATCCTGATCCTCATGGTTCCGCCGATCTGACTCACGTTTATCACTCTGCCCTGAGAGCTCCACTACGGACTTCAGACTTTGAGACACAGATTCATCAGCCCGCTGCTCTGGCTTCTGATCTGAAGACGCCGCTTCATCATCACCCTGTTGTTCTGCCGTCTGATCTTGGGACACAGCTCCATCAGATCTGTGGTCTGACTTCTGATCTCGAGAGACAGCTTCATCAGATCGATGCTCTGGCTTCTGATCTGAAGACGCCGCTTCATCAAATCTGTGCTCTGACTTCCGATCTTGAGGCACCTCTTCGTCCACCCGTTTCTCCGATCCGTGGGTTGGTGATGGATTTTCCGCAGAGCCACCAACTGATTGCTCCTCCTCCTTCGCGTCCATCGGAAGGGGAATTCTCCTCGCAGTGCTGACACACATCAACGCACCCACGTTGGCACATGTACATAGTAGACTCGCACAAAAAAACTCAGCACATTTACCAATAACACTGCTGTAAAACAACAATATAAATAATATACATTTCGGGCAATGGTCCTTGTTATCAGAATAATTTCTGATCTCAATGAGATCATACCGTATATTTTATATTAAGGCAGTGTTGAAGAATGCGTTGTTTTTTTGTAATTACAGTAATACCTCGATATGCGA
Source organism: Lampetra fluviatilis (assembly GCF_964198595.1). NCBI lineage: Eukaryota > Metazoa > Chordata > Hyperoartia > Petromyzontiformes > Petromyzontidae > Lampetra > Lampetra fluviatilis. Next base: position 549,220 of record NC_136330.1, read on the forward strand.
ATATATGATATGTATCTCGGATTAGCGCTGTTGGCTGCATACAGTGCGAAAGAAGTTCAACGTACGTATGAAGTTTCAGTGACTTTGGATTTATTAACATTATTTTTAATGGTAATAGAAAAGCACTGAAAACACGAACTAGATAATACATTTATCGATCTGCAGTACAACATAAATAAGAATGCAATTAAGTATCTTAAATGTTTATTTTATTCGTAAGTTTTTAATGTTAATAGTGTACAGTATAGACTATATTATTTTCAATATACTGCAAATTGTTTTTTTTCTGATGTGAACGGTAAGTTATTACGTGTTAATCGTATGCCATAGCAAGTTACGAAGGCTCAGAACGCATTCTCAAAGTACTGATATAAGTTATCAATATACGAAGTTTCAATATACGAACGACGCTCCAGCGCCGTATCTACTTCATATATCGAGGTATTACCCCGTAAGCACCACTGCCAACGCAGCGTTTACACATCCGTTCTCTCATTACTGTTTAGTTGTTACTTTTGCGGTTTATATTCCGTGCGAAATAATTAACCTACGATATTGCGACAGTGCTTAGACTGTGTTATTTAAAGTACTTTACAGGATTATAAATACTGTACATTAGTCTAATGTCCCCGTGGCTTTATTCTGAAAAGCAGATTGAATGTGATAGTGATGGTTGGTTCAAACACAGGCATGTGTTCGGAGGTTAAACACGTGTATTGGAATTAGCGGGAGGTATGTACAGTATTGGCTTTGATTTGTCGTTGTATCCGTAATTGTATCGAGTATTTTAGTGAGGTATCCCACGCAGACTATTGGCACGGTTGGCTATGTACGGCGCGAAAGAAGTTCAACATACACATGCATCTACGAATGGATTACCCTGCGTTTCGTCATATTGTAATGCGGTGCTAATGAGGGCCTCCCCATGCCGTGTTAGTCATGGGGGTTGTTTGACCATACTTCACCACGCTGGTCATTGCGTGTTGGTCAGTGTGGTGGGGGCAAGGCCGGTTCAGATATCAATGGCCATTGATGTTAGCCGTGGCTCCAACTCGGATCGCTGGGTTCGTAGCGCAGCGCCCCAAGCACTGCGCCACCGCTCCCCCCCGCACATTTTAGTGTGCACACACGCACACTCCTGCACGACAGATATTGTTAATCTAAAACACGTACCATCATACACGTAATCACTATAACGCTTACTAATAATTGATTACTAAACGCATTTTGCTTCAACTTCCACACGAAGCCTAGAGAGTAGGCCCAGGATGTGCTCAGGGTGCGCGACACCGCTCGTGACAACGCACAGGAAACGCGCTTGTCGTGTGTGCGCGCATCACGACGTCGCAAACTAACCGAGGAGCTTGTTGCGAGCCGAGCGGAGGCTCCAGAACGTTCGCGGTGCGTGGAAGAGGGCGAGTCGAGGCGCAGGCTGCGAGCGCGGCCGACTCAACGCTGCCTCCACTCGCCCCGCGACTCGAGCTCAGCTCAGGGACCGCGGCGATTTCACCGTCACCCCGTCTCTGATTGGCCAGCGTCACCCCGTCTCTGATTGGCCAGGGGTCGGCAACCAAAATAACAATGACAGGCATTTCTTTCTCGAATTCGTTCAAGCCCTCGATATGTCACGAGTGGCAGTGCACTTCGTGGTGAACACGAGGCGATGGTCCTTGATAAATGACGTCACGGAGCGCTCCGTAAAGAGCCGCGTGCGGCTGCTGCGCCTCAGGTTCCCGACCCCTGCAGGCGTTGCATCTGCTGGTCAAATAGAGCCCCGTGACACCGCGTGTCCGCCAAAGTGCCCCTTTAAAGAGGACACGTGGTGGTGGTGACACGTGCTCATCCAGACGCATTCTCGACAAGGCTGACGACTTACGATAAAACAAACCAATAAAAGGTTGAAACTCGCGTTGAGTTGTCGCTGAAACAAGAATAAAAATAAGAAATAAAATTTTTAAATAACTATTTTTACTAAAGTGAAACATTTTCTAGTTGTGATTTTCACACTTGATGATGATTGCTTGTGTTGCAATCGAAACGTGATTTAATTTAGTTATTTCTTATTTTGAGTTCCACCTACGCGACTTTACCGAAAGAACCAAAGAGTATGGATCCTTGCAGTCACGAAAACTTCAAATCGAGAATGGGAATCAGCTTGGAGGAAGAGGAAATGTTCTAATCTGCTGAACGCAGCATGGGAATCTCAAGATAACATATCACGATTCGTAATTTATATTTGAGTCAGATCGTGCAAGTAAAATGTGTCGTACATCCTCCTCCACCCGATGAAGCCATTTGATGAAGTTATCAAGTGAACAAACGTACACGTGTATTTGCCTCAGTGTAGGAGAGATATCCAGATTTAGCAATTGGGTACAATCCAATAGAAGAATATAAACATCGTTTTATATAGAGCAGGGGTCGGCTACCAAAATAACAATTGGAGTAATTTTTTTAAACTTCGGTAAACAAAAACTCATTGTTTCAAGAGCCGCAATGCAACGTGCTGATTACGAGACTGTGGTGCTTAATAAATGACGTCACGAAGCAGTCCCTAAAGAGCCGCAGGTTACCGACCTCTGATATAGAGAAACGCAGAGCTTGGGCAATTGCTGGTGCGAGCTCACTGCCTGGCTGCGGGATTTCCAGCATGTCTGCGGTTCCTCAGCGATTGTGAGATGCGTGAACGACGACGCTTCATACAACTAAACGTTGTATGGCGAATGAGACTCAATTATTTGATATCCTACTAATTACAAACGGTTATCGCATACGTCACTGTTATTGGCCCCTTAATAAAATGGAACCACGAATGTTACGCCACCTCGGGTGGTACCGACAAGTGACACACGTGGCCTGGGCTGTTGGACTACTGCCACGAGTGGTGCATGCCCCACTGGTAGGAGATTGCGCTTAAAAACCATGCGACCAAATGCATATTCAAGCACAAAACACATTCGCAGAGGACACAAACGGTGCAAGAGCCAACATTTTTATATTAAATTGTTGCAAAATATTTATTACAAATGTTTTTCGTTTTGTGTTAACAACATACTTTAAAACTCCGGGCACATTATAAAAGGTGACATATAGAACATGTGTGACTATGGACAATGTGATATCATCCAAGCTAAAAATGCTTCAAAGGTTAAACTTTTAAATTGACCCTAAAGCATCTCTCATATGACATTGTAAGTTAAATGTTTATTTTACACTTTTGTCTGAAGTTAAATTCAACAGCGATCTAGGAATATTAGACAAATTACACTAAACACGTAAAATAATGTTTGATTACAAAGACTTCTTTACTCAAGGGAAAACACTGAAAATGAACATGCTATGATAGCGTATGCATATCTTACAATTCTACCGAGCACGTTTCACTGAATAGATGATGGGCATGTAAAGTCGTAGCTATTTTTCTTATCCAGTATAAGCAATTTAGTTAAGTTTACCATATTTATAATCCTTCTCTTGCCTGCAAAACAGATTATGGATGAAAGTTAAATGGAACCATTTGCAGAGATTGAAGTGTCCACAGATTTTGTTGATTTGCTACGAAGGGTTTCGCACCTCCGATTAGCACGGTTGGCTACGTACGTTGCGAAAGAAATTCAACACAGGTACATAATGTACCATCTAAGACTTTCAGCGTGGTCATTCGCCACTATGGTAGAGGGAAATTATGGAGGGGGAAGACCTAAATACAGGTGAAAGGCGTGAGTGGTGAGGAGGCATTGGAGATAAGGGCGAGGGTCTTAGGCAGCCATACGGCAGCGCACACGCGGCAGGGTAAGAGGGCCATTGTCAACAAGCCATGGACCTATTGGCCTCCACAGGCTGGAAAGAGATGATGTGGCTTTGAGTGGCAGGTGCTCCCCAGATGGTGATCGAGATATGAGATTGAGTTGATTCCGAGTGAAGTGTACGTTCCCGCGGGATCTTCCTGGGTCGCGTCGTGCACGCAACGTGGAACAGCGTGGCCGAGGGCCTCACGTACAGCCTGCAGATAGTGCTGCGTGAAATCCTCTTGTTGATAAATGCTCTTATCCATGGCCCAACCCTCCTTCCTTTACCACAGTTCCGTTTTAAACTTGTCGATGATTATCAAATATACAAGCAAATTCGAATAAAATGTTAAAAAAACGAATAAGTCGGGAGTCCACATTTACCAGAACGTCTACATCAATGTACAAGTTATGCAAATTTAGCTTAAGCTTCTTCTTCTTGGGTAGCACTTGGAAGCAAATCTCTCTTACAGTCCAGGCATCACATATGCAATGTTGTCCAGGGTATTGGCCTTTGAACACACACACACACACGAAGTCAAAAACATATATTAAATGTAAAGTTGTACTATTGTAGCATGTGCTATAGAGCTGGGCTGTCCAAAAATTCGCAAAATATCATTTCAATCATTCAGCGAATCGGATATCAACAAAATATTTGGGAAACAAAAGATTAATCTCCGTTCCCACGTGTGCTGCAGGACTGGAGGTGCACACCCAAAAGCTGGACGCTGGGACACTTGAAGAGCAGACCTTCAGGGTCAGGTGGTGATTTAACGATAACTAAAGGATTTCGCTTGAAACTACATCAAGCATCTTCAGGACAAGAGACCCAAGGAATGCACAATATAGTCCAGCAAGTCAGGACGTGCTGAGCCATCAATGCTGTCTCACTGGAGCGTGCAGCAGCCGCCACTCACCAACACAAGCCTGGAGCAGCCGTTGATCTCGTCCACCTGAGCGGTGAGGCAGGCGAGGGGGCCCAGTGCGCACAGCAGCGAGTCCAGCATCACAGACAGGCCGCCCGACACGGCCACCATGCCCTGCAACCGAGCCGAGCGAACAACGTTAGCGGGCCGAACCAATGCATTTGTGGCTCCTCTCGGGTCGGCTCGTGGAAGGTATAATTGTCAATTAGGGATATGTACCATCCAGCACCTGACAGAGGCAAACAAATCATGTCGGCACGTGGGAAAAATGTACCAATCGATTGTTTTTCAGCCAACCACTGACGGCTCTAGCCAAAGGGAATGCTGCAGCGCAAGCACCTCGGTTTCCTGTAGGCGGTGCCCAATGAGACTGAGAGACTCCCCCAGCAGCTGCAGGTGAGCGGCCACGTCCACGGCCTCCATGTCTAGTGCCCGCGGCTTGGGGGAGCCCGACAGCCCCTTCTTGTGCGAGCCCCCCGATGCTGCGGGAGCGCACGGACGGCAGGTGTCATCATCGCCGTCGTCATCATCCTCAACAGCATCATCGTTATCAGCGGCAGCATCATCAGCAGCAGCAGGATCATTATCACGAGCAGCACCAGGTGGAACATCATCATCATCGCATTCGTCATGAAACTGAAGTGGTCTTGCCCCGGCACAGTGTCTCACGCTTCTGTCCTCTGGCGAGCAGCAGCGGTCTGAGTAGCCATCGTGACGATGGTGATGTTCGTCCACTCGGTGAATACCGAGTGTAAATAACAACTACTGTATTTACAGAATGAACAATAAAAACGCAGGTTTTTTCCCCCGTAGCCAGTACTATGACCCACATTGTTTTGGGGTTAGGCCGCGTTGCAGTCGGAATGTCAGAATGAACCCTGCAGCTGGTCAACACCTTTAGGTCGGGGCAGGTCGGGCTCCAAGAGGTCGCCACCCTTCCTCCGCACCGTCGTGGCCTCGGCCTTGTTCTGCTTGTGCTGCAAGTACTGCTGCTTCTGTTTCCAGACCTAGTCAGACCAGAGCACACGCCGCGAACATCAGCAACAATAAACACAAACAAAATGGTGCCCCCGTAGCCAGAGCAGACTTGGGGCAAGTGCTGTTAGCGAGCGCCGATAAAGGCCGGCATGGCACACAAAGGGGGTGGCCAGCACCACTTCTGGCTGCCTTTATATCCCCAGTGATGTTTACACATTAAACCAGGAACTCATTTAAGGCAGAGTCGACCTAGGGGAGGCCCAGGACTGGTTTAGATATTCGTTCCCGGTGTCTCTAAGAGGTTTCATTGATAAACTGTATGTAAATAAAACAATTAATGAAGTATGCAATCTTGATTTGAAGCTTTCGTGACTGCAGGAATCCATACTCTTTGGTTCTTTCGGTAAAGTCACGTGGGTAGAAAATAAAATTTTATTTAAAATTAATTAAGAACCAAAGATAAGAACCAATGAGTAAGTAAGTATGCAGTATATCTAAATTTGGCTTTTTTCCCGACAACACAATGCAACACGATATGGATTTAGTGACCACATCTGAAAGAGGCAGCGAGCCAGGGGCAGAGGAGAAGAGGTAGACCTTCAGCCTGGGTTTGAGGAGCGGCAGGGAGCCGACAGCACGGGTGGCTGGGGGAAGGGAGTTCCAGACGGTGGGGGCAGCAGGGCAGAATGAGCGAGCTGGCTCAGCTGACTCGCTCCTTACCAGCTTCTCCTTCTCCGGTAGACGCTTCCACACATCGCCCAATTTTTTACTTATTTCTCCAAAATCTGCAACGAATGAAGTATACGCGCCATTTGCATAATGCTTCGACAATAACACAATCCTAGTCTCCCCTAGATTGTACACACGTAACTTTCATGAACATAAAACATTAGTAGAAATGGTTGTTACTATTAATCGTTGAGTTTTACATAGTGGCGTCGTTCATGCAGATTTTAACTCTCACAACTGCCGAGCTACAGACAAGCTGGATGGCGGCAGCCAGGTGGTGAGCCGGCACTGCCAGCAATTGTCCAAGCTCTGCAGTCCTCTATACATGAGGATGTATATGTTAATCTGTATTTATAGAGCGCCTTTGACATCACGAGGTTTAAGGCTCTTTGCACAAGTGAAGTTGAAACGTTGACGAAAACAAATGTAGAAAAATAATTTAATGCATTTAGAAAAGAAACGCAAATGAAATTATAAAACAATCCTAAGATGCCAGAATGAATTACGAATTGAACGCTTCTGAGGACAAGCGAGTGTTGGAAAGTATTACAGAGAAATGTTGAAGACTCACCCATGCCGGGGCTCTCCGCGATGATGACGTGTCGATACTCCTTACTCCAAAGGTGATACGCGGTGACAGCTTTCTTCTTCTGACCACATGGCACAAACATTTGCAGTGTGAGACTCGGGCTTTATTATTTCAGGTGGTGAGGCCCCATCGAGCCAAGCAGCTCTGTTATGAGGATGAGTACAGCCCAAGACAGTCGGCAGTAGCCTCAGTCACATGACATCGTAGGGTAAAGGGAATGTGCACACTATAAAAAGGAAAAAAAACATTGTCCACGAAACCTATGCCAAAACCCAACCATGCAATTACTTTCCCATTGCTGGCAGAAGAGCCTCTAATAGGTGGAGTTTTAAAGAGCAACCTCCAGAGGGGATTTTGGCCTACTCTTCCACGCTGGCCAAAAGTCTTGGCCCACACATGACCTGCCAATCGACAAACTGCGAAGAACCCATTTATACTGCTGCTGGGTGGACAGAAGTGGTGTCGTGGGATTGAAGAAAGCTTGGGAGTCAGTTTTTTGCACAGCTTTGGTGGCGCATACATATATATACACACACATTAACACACATACACAAGACGTATGACCAAATCACATGGAATGCACCATTCTCCTGTCAGATCCCAGAAGCTAAGCAGTATTGAGGCTGGAAAGTGCTTAAATGGGCGATCTCTGTGCACCACAGGTGATACAGGCTGCGGGGGCTATATAATAGGCATAAGGCGGCAGTGCACCAAATTAAATTATTGTAGTGTACTCCTACGCTCCCACGTTTATGCTTCCCGCGTTAACCAACCCACACAGACCAGCGTGCTTTAGTATGGCCAAATTACCCCCATGACACACACAATGTGGGGGGAGGCCCTCATCCAGCAGTGGATTGACAAACGGGCCAAATGTATACACGTACATATGCACAGCAAACATATCATCCAAGTGTGAATCGCAGAGCCCGAATCATAACTTCCCACATTCGTAATTAACACTGCCACCTTGTGACAGGAGAATATACAATGGGCTGACATCGCATGCAATGGCTCTTATAGGCTATTATAAAAAGGCGCTAATGATGAATGGGGTATACTTTATTTATTATTTCTGCTTGTAAAAGTACCGCCACCCTAACTTTTTCAATGCGAATCTTCGAGTCGTTCATTAATTTATTCTCGGCAGACAAAACCCACCGAGGACAAACCACCACGGCGGCGCCGTGAGCACACGTTTCCACTTCATATTTCAATCCGGCGGCAAATTAAAAAATACACGCGCACACCACAGGCTCCATTAGTGACCTCTGCGGCACAAAGGCTGGTGCATAAAAAGCTGAGCGATTTTTTCTCACCTTAAAAAAAAGCAATTTTCTGGGATATAATAAAATAATCATGCCGTGGTCGATTCGCGCACACACAGACAAAAACGCTAAAAATACCCGGCACCTTTTCAGGCTTTTCATCCTTCTCCTTGTCCGCCTCCCTTTTCTTCCTCTTGTCGGCCTTGCCGTCACTGTGGAGGATGGGAGGGGGCGGCTGCGGGATCGCATAGGGGCTGCCGATGCCCGGCACTCCGCTCATTTTGCCGCCAAACACCCCGACTCCTTCTGCTCCTCCCCCGTCGCCCAGCATCCCGCGGAGCGGCAGGGACGCCGCGGCCGCCGGCGACACCATTGCCACAACCGCCGCCGCCGCCCCCTGGCACTCGGGAAGCGCCCCCGCAGCGTGCTTCCTGTGCTTCTTGTGCTTCTTCTGCTTGCCCTTGTCCTTCTTCTTCTTGCTCTTCTTCACCTTCTTCTTCTTGCGCACCTCGGGGCGGTAGTAGGTGCTCAGGAAGTCGCCCGTGATGAGGCCCTCCTCCTCCGACGTGCCCGTCACTTCGCCCGCCTCCAGGCCCGACAGCTCGAAGTCCGACAGGCTCTCGGCAGGCCCGTCCACCCCGAGGCCGACCACCGCCACCGCCGCCGATGCCGCCACTCCCCCTCCGCCCACGCCGACGACGCTGGCGCCCAGCATGACAGGGTCGCCAACGCCGTCAGAGTCATCCGAGTCCGAGTCGCCGCTCTCGCTCATGTGGACCCTGGGGAGAAAAACTTTTATTTGTAAAACGTTTTTTCTCCCAAAATGTTATCTCGATTGTGCCTATGACCAATTGCCCAGAATTCACCTGATTCATCAACCAGGCTCAAAACAGCGTTGAGCCTGGCTACTTGGATGATGGGAGACTGCTTGGGAATACCAGGTGTTCTAGGCTCGTGCTGCAAGTTGGGCAGGAGATGGTAGGAGAGCAATGGATTCTTAATTCCATAAACCGAGTGATGAGGTGGTCAGGTGGCTCAGAGGGCAGAGCATTGAGCCGGCACCACTGAGATCCTGGAGCATGGGCTGCGAGTTTAATCGGCACGTGGCAGCAGAGTAACGGACTCTCTGGTCTACATTGCCGGGCGAGCCGACGTACGCGGTGACACGTGACGGTGATGTGCCCGCTCACCTGCTGTCGGAGTACACCGAAGTCTCTGAACTTTCGCTGACGCGCGCCAGTATGGCCGCGCTGCCCTTGCGCATCCTCACATAGTCTTCCTCCCCGATCTCACCAGGCTCGAACCGGCTGGGCGGACGCCGCATCGTCGCCTTCTTGGCCGGCACCATCATCCCGTACGAGACCATGGTGCCCTCCTCCTCCGTGGAGGACTTGTCCTTGGGCGAGAGGATGAGCTTGAGCTTCAGCCCATCTCCATCGCGAGACGAGATGCCTTCCGAAGACTACAAAGACAAAGATCCCCCCCCTATAGCCTCGACAGACTGTTAGCGAGCACCTATAAGTACTGTTAGAGAGCACCTATGAAGTCTGGTACGGCACACTGATGGGGAGGGTGGCCAGCATCACGACCGTCCGCCCTTGTCTCCCCAATGGTGATGATTATGCATCACATCAGGTACTCATTTGAGGCTGGGTCGATCTAGGGAAGGCCCACAACCGATTCAGATAATCGTCACTGGTGTTCGCCGTGAGCAGGAATCGAATTCTGGTCACCAAGTTCGTAACGCAGCGTGCCAACCACGACACTACCGCTCTTTACTCCGAAGACTGAAAACACGCACACACAGAACATGCAGGGTCACTCTAATCTAACGTAGTTCAGATTCTTTCAGAAGGCAATGAAAGTGCATACATGCAATAACTAACGTTCAGTGCGAGCCACTTCACATCATAGCCAACACAATCCAGGCACATCATGTCAAGTAGGCGTGCGAAAATTAGGGTTGTTAATGAGTATCGATTTATGATGGAGGAAAGGCCCCAAGATGCTCGGGGAAGAGGAAGACCAGATGTGAATGGAAGTCAAACTTCAAATTCTGGACAGAATGCAAACCGCCTCAGTTTAAAGACACAGCGACAGACAGATGTGTGTAGAGACACGACTGCGGTGGAGGAAACGTCCGAGAAGAAGAGGATTACCCGATGCCTCTTTTTCGAGGTCTTCCATGCCTCTGCAAAGGTCTCCTCTTCTTCCCGCAGGAAATCTTTGTAGGATCGTTTCTTTTCTCGTTGGCTTCGACCAGAAGTCCGCCCCAACTCCTCCACACCGCTCTCCCCAGCGCTCGAGTCTGGAAGATGGGAAACATGGTGCAATGTGTTATAATCGTAAACGCAATTAGAACACGCACATATCACACGGATTGGACGCGTTGTCTGATCCAGAACTCGGAGGAATGTCCTTTACAATGTAAGTCATAATCAGGCGTGGGTTAATCAGCCGTGGGTTAATCAGCCGTGTTGGATGAAGGCCTCCGCAAGCCACCGCCACCACCTCTCACGATCCCCCTATGATGACCTGCAAGCTGGTTATCACTCCATCTCCTCGATAGACTCTTTCTGACACATTCCATTCCTTGGCGGCCACTGTTATTCTTCTTGGCCATTGACCCTCGTCCCTCCGAGCCATTCGTGTCCTGCCCAAGAACGCTTTATTTTATTCACAGTTTGAATGGTGTCATTGGCGTGCATTTGTTCTCCGATCCATGTTTAATAAAAGTGTTTTCCAGGAATAACGCGAGTGGATATACCGTGCCCTACATGCTGTGCATAACAGCTTTTGTTTACTTGAGATGACCAGGTGGCTGAGGTCAGAATCGCTGAGCTTGGCAACAGCCGAGACCCTGGGTTCGAATCGAGGTTCCAACCACCTGGCGATGAAGCCGGGGCGCCGAGTGGATGGTCATTGAACTTGGTTCGAAACTTTGCCTCAATTCCACCCACGTCCACTTCACGGCGCCCTAGCCAACGAGACGTTTGGTGAAGCAGCCCCCACGTGCCGGGCGGCGTGGGGAGGAGGCGGCCTTCATCAAACAAGAGGCTTTAAAACAGGTTGGTGATTATTATTATCAATGACAGTGTTGATGGGTACGGCCTATTCATGCTCAGTCGCAATAGCTTTCCAGAATTATAACTAAGACATCAATGATCATGTTTACAGCCATCTTAATAGACATTAAAACTATACAAATTATACGTTGATGGACTCTCTCGTTATAAATTATCGCGTTGAGAGGCATCCCGCCTTATTATCGAACTGTAATTGATAAAGGTGCAGGCCTGCAATGTCTCCATCACGCCACTGCTGACGGGAGGGCCTCCACCACACAGTATTTGGCCTACTCTTCCACGGCGACAAAGACGTCTTGGGAAGAGGTGAGAGGGAGGTAAATGCCCACACTTGACCTCACCATCGCACGCGACCTATCGATTCTAACGAAGCCGTCCCACGTTGCTGGGTGGGATTCAACAAACTCGGACCGCTGTTTCAGCTTCCACGCCGGGACGTGGAGGAGAAGAGTTCGCTAGAAGCATCTCGGCACAAAGCTTCGAATCTAATCTTGATTTAGTTCAAATCTCGTTGATTAACAATCGATTATTTTAAGAGCACAATATTAGCAAACCGCTTTAGAAATTCTAGCGTGGATAGGCATAACGCCGTGTAAAGTCTAGTGTGGATAAGCGCGCGCTTTGTATACCATACCACTGATGGACATACCGTCCCGCTTTCTGCCGCCCTCGAACGCCATGCCTCTCCCGACCCCTCCGCTGGACCCCTGTCACTCCGCAGACTCCCGCCGCAACCCCCTTGGACCCCCTTGGACCCCCGTGGACCCCCCTGAACCCTCCTGGATCCCGCGTCCGCGCGGAGACGGGGGTAGGCGGCGAGGAGGAGAGCGCAGCCTCGGCCCGGCCTCAGGGTCCGCGACCATTTGACGCTTTGCTCGCCACGCGTTGTCCGCCGAGTGGAGGACGGCCCAGTGGGAGTGACGGAGAATTTCTGAACCGGTCCTGAGCCTCCCCTAGGTCTACTCAGCCTTAAAAAAAACTAATACTTGGTGTAAACATGCTTTTAATTTTGATTTGTTTTCTATCTACGTGACTTTACCGAAAGAACCAAGAATATTAATTCCTGCAGTCACGAAAGTCTAAATTGTTTGTGTTTCTCCCTTGTGATGGGACTTTGGAGGATGAACTTTGAGATTTATAAGGGCACGGGGTGACCAATAAAGTCTGAATTGGTCTGTGATTAGGTCGGGCACTGATAAGGGGTTTGGATAATCTAACATCGTTCATCTAAATTTCGTAGAAGGGTAATAATAAAATAGAACAATAAAATTATCACGACGTTTCGATTGCAACACAAGCAATCATCATCAGGTGTGAAAACCACAGCAAGAAAATTAGAAAAAATTAGAAAAAAATGTGTTGCTGTTGTTTTTATTTTATTTATTATTCTTTTCTTATTTCCCTTCTACGTGACTTTACCGAAAGAACCAAGAATATATATCGTTCATCTTAAATTTATATTTTAAGCGGGACGACCCCTGTCCATATCTGTCCCTCAACGCGAGGCGGCACTTGCAGGGTCGCGCCTTCACCAATAACCCAACAGGGCCGCGGGCACAGAAGCGCGCATTGACGTCGGGCGTTTGGCGTGCGGACGAAGAGCGGTGGGCAAACATCGTCCCTCGAGTTCTCGCTTTGGCTCTATCTCTCTCTCTCGTCCAGTGGAGACCCCTTCCGACGGCATCGGCGTGAGCGGCAATTTCAGGGGCTGCGCCTTTACCTCGTCGCCGTTGTTGTTGCAGGGCGGAAGTGCTGCGGCTTGTAGGCGTGGTGTGCGGTGTGGTTCACCGCGGTGCCTCAGCCCCCTCTCCCCACACGGCCTCGCACTGCGCCCCCACAACGGCAGCAGCAGCAGCAGCGAGTCGAGTAGCGAGAGGCGCCTCTGGCCGGCCTCGCCGCGCGGGTTGCAACACGCGGACACGGCGAGTCGAGGGGAAGCAGCCCCCCCCGGCAGCCCCCGGCACCCTCCCAGCTGCTTCATCCGTCGTCCAGTCGTGAGGCGCCATGGCGGGCACGGCGCTCAAGCGGCTCATGGCCGAGTACAAGCGTGAGTCGTCACGTGACGGACGCGAAACGCGGCGGCAACTGCCGCTAACAGTCTCACTGGTGTCTACTCTTATACACAACAACTACACTAATACACACTAACTACACAATACACACTAACATACACTAACTACACAACAATATACACAATATACAACAATACACACTAACTACACACTAATACACACTAATATACACTACACAACAATATACAACTATACAACAATACACAATACACACTAACTACACAACAATATACACTAATACACAACAACTACACTAATACACACTAATATACACTAATACACAACAATATACAACTATACAACAATACACACTAACTACACAACAATACACACTAATACACAACAATACACACTAACTACACACTAATATACACTAATATACACTAACTACACGCATACACACTAATACTATGCCTGAGTGGACACCAAGAAACAAACACACATTGACACAACTGCAAAATAAACTGGTACGCACTAATAACCATCAATACACACTGACATCAACACACACTAATTAACATCAACACACACTAATTAACATCAACACACACTAATTAACATCAACACACACTAATTAACATCAATACACACTAATAACAATGACACTAGTAGATATAAACGCTGCGCGAATAATCTACGTAAGACTAACTTCTACAACATGAACACGCAAACGATTACAATCACCACGTTGATAAGTGATAACCAGCAACGTTCACTTGCACAACAACAACAATGAGTTGAGTTCACGAGGTCCGTTCCACGCTCATAAACATAACATGAGCAACATAGTAACACGAACATAAACATCACTACACTTATAAACACAACAACATTACATTGTTAAACAACGTGTGTAAACAACTGCATGCAGCAGCGATAAGCATATGACTAATAAGTAAAACATTGTACAAACTAAATAACTGTAGTAATGTATGTTAACTAACAATATTATTATTAAACACGAGCTTGTTTGCCCGTCCAAGGACGGGTGTATATTGCAGTAAATCTGAAATATTAAATAGAAAAATTGTTCAGCTCATGATTATTAATGAGGGGGGGGGGGGGGTTGCCCCATGTTAGTGACGTCACCCGCTAATGGTTATTGGGGAGGGGTGCGGCATGTGGAGTGCGCGACCTTCTTGTGCGTTACTCTTTGGTTCTTTCGGTAAAGTCACGTGGGTATAAAATAAATTCAATCGCGACGTTTCGGGCGCAACACAAGCGTCCGTCATCAGCTGGGACAACCACAGCAAGAAACAATTGCTGAAGTGAGCAGTTGTTTATTGTGTTGCGCCCGAAACGTCGTGATTTAATTTATTTTCTACCTACGTGACTTTACCGAAAGAACCAGAGTATTGATCCCTGCAGTCACGAAAACTTAAAATCGAGATTTTTGCGCGTTAGCGCAAATTCCACGCGGGCATGAATAGTAATGAAGTAACGCACAGAAATCCGTGGATTTCACACCTGATGATGATTGCTTGTGTTGCAGTCGAAACGTCGTGAGAATTTTATTGTTTTATATTTTTATTATTTTATTGTTTCCCTTTTACGTGACTTTACCGAAAGAACCAAGAATATAAACACAAAATAAGCACGACATTAACTCACAACTTTAAACATAACATTTACACACAACGTTTAACATATTTTATACAGTACACGTAACATCAGTGGACATATCTTGGCGCTGTACGTGGCAGATGTAATGGTCAATATCAGCACGTGAAGTTTCCATGAGAGTCCATGATGATTCTTCGTTGCATGATTGTGTTCCTTTCCATGAGAGTCCCAGCCTACTGCTGCACGATGGTACTGCGTTGCATGATTGTCCATAATAGAGGTTTTTTGGGGTTGATATTGGTCGCGAAAGCCATCGTGTTTCATTTGCATGATTGTGTTCCTTTCCATGAGAGTCTCGGCCTACTGCTGCATGATGGAGCTGCGTTGTATGTTGTGTTGATTTCCACACAGAGCTCACGCTGAATCCACCGGAGGGCATTGTGGCGGGTGAGTGTCTTTCTTCTTGCTGTGTCACAAAAAGACGGATCCCCTGTCTAGATTTTAACAGACTGTTGGGGCCAAGTGCTGTTAGCCGAGCACCTATGAAATGCTGAAATTGCACATGAGGGGGTAGGTGACCAGCCTTTGCCTCTCAAGTGCTGATGTTTACACACTACACCAGGTTCTTAATTCAGGCTGAGTCGACCTCGGTGAAGTTCATGACCAGTTTATATATTTTACACTGTTATTGGTCGTGAGCGGTAATCGAACTTGGGTCACCTGGTTTGTAGTAGGGCTGAACGATTAATCAATTTCAAATCGCAATTTGAAACAATGCGATTAGCAAATCGCAAAGGCTGCGACTTTTTGCGATTTGAAAAATCCTAATACTTATTGGAATTGTTTGCATTTTTTATTAGAACTTTATTTATTTAACTTAACAAATGTTCTACATTTGATTGTTCAATTTAAATTAAAACATTTTAATTAATAAATGTTGGAAGCAATTCATATATTTTAAGTTATCATCCTTGCATTAGAATATATAGAGCAGTTCATATTTTGATGGTATCATGTGGTAATGCTCCATCACATGTTTTAAATCTATTACACAGTGAAAATTGAACTGAAGCTTGACTTTAAAAAATGTATCGCAAATCAAATCGCAATCGCAATATCTGTCAGAAAAATTGCAATTAGATATTTTACCCAAATCGTTCAGCCCAAGTTTGTAGCACAGTGTGCTGGCCACAATACACTGCTGCTGTGTCATACGCAGTGGTGGCGTGTGCGAGTTTCCAATCATTTACCCGACCACTTCCATTGAATCACGGTAGAAAATGATCCTATTATACCCCATTAAATATAAGTGGAGAATTTATACGGATTTATTTTATTTCAAAGCCTTTAGTCGTCTCCTAGCAATGTGATGTAAATTATAATTATGTTCTATAAAGGCTTGAGAGTGACTGACTGGTGAGAAATATAATGATTTTATTTGAAAGTCTGGAGACATCTCCCACCAATCTCAACACACTTATTCAATAGTTTGTAAGATATGCGAACCATCCCTTCACAACATTCAATCCGCTTTAAGAAGGTCATTAGATATCCGTGGTGTATGGAGGAATAGCAAAACTGCACAAACTCTATTCTGAAGCCTTCTCGTGGCGAGCAGATCTCAACATTGGCATTTAGCTCTTGATCAAATTTCCGTGGTACGCAATAATACAATAGTGGGGTGTCTGAATGAATCACCCTATATTTTTTTTCAGGGCCATGTAACAGCCCAATGAGTCTCGGCGTTGTCTCTCTTACAATACGGGAATGTACACATCGCCTTCGAACATAATGTCCCATTCAGTGCATTTCAATCAGCTCACGTGCAAGCTGCTTGATGGAGTACTAGACAGCAGTATCGTGAGACGTGGCGGCGGTGGCTTCGCTCGACCTTAATCAGCAGTGGATTGGCCACGGCTGCTGACGATGATGTTGATGAAATTGTCCATACGTTCCACAATGCTGTACGGTATATGATGTCGATACCTCTACAACATTGGCACACGTGATAAACAAGCCAGGTCTCGGGCGGCGTGCATATTATGGTAATTTAGCTTATTTAATGAAACCGCATCGCATGATTATTGACTTTTGGTGTTCCTTGACCTGTATTAAAGGTCATAGATTTTACAAAGCTTGTCATTAATACCGTCGGTGCCAGACCCTGGGGTCAGAGTGTGCTCTGACTGGACTTTGTACAAGGACCACTGCTCAAGTGTTTACATGGACAGCCTGCTCTTTTATTGCCATGTTTTGTGATCTTAATCCGGAAATCCATGCGGATTCACAGATGAGGGAGAATCTTATATGCCATGACCCTCACAGACTAAATTATTTCATCCCAAGAATATTCTAAATAAGAGGAGTTCTGAATTAACAGTTAAAAAATGTACTGTTTCTGTAGAATAATAAAAGTAGACGGCATGTCATAAACTTGGTGACATCTAATTTAGATAAGAAATGCAAATGGTTAACTGTCAAAGGGAGGTGTGATGTGTTTTTATGATTATATTGCTTTGGGATTTGAAATATAATTAATTTGGAAATAATGAATTTAACTCAAGTAGGATGTCGTGAGATCCATCGGTACACATCCAGATCTTACCTGGTAAGGACCCGATCTGAATGTTTAAAAGAAAATAGATTTTGCTTAGCAGTTTCCGAAAGAAGAAAATTACTCTGCAAGTTTTACGTAGGTGTACATTCGTTTAGTCACTCCACTGCTGGATGAGGGCCTCCTTACACAGTGTGGGAGTTCTTTGACCATACTTCACACTGGTCAGTGCAGGTTGGTGAAGGCGGGGAGCGTGGTGTTCTACGCGTACGTTAAGGCAATGGATTTTGCTGCTGCTCCCCACGTCACCCCACAGTCTAAAACACCCATCCAAGCACGAGCCAGGCTCAACTCTGCTTAGTATCCAGAGATCTGATGAGGCAGGGTGCATTCCGGGTGATTTGGTCAAAAATGACAAATCGTGTTGTGTTTGGTTCTCGTTTTTAGGACCGGTGGACGAAGAGAACTTCTTCGAATGGGAAGCTCTCATTATGTGAGTACGACAGGCAGTGTTGCACCTGGAGACCACGAGGACACATTGATGCAACCCAAAACACTCGTAATCCGTAGCTGGTAGATTCACACCAGGGCTCTGGGTTCCGGGCTGTCCAGTAATAAACCTGAAACTTCGATTAATGGGAGAAACACTTTCAAGTGACTCTTCAGCGTGCCGCCTCGGCATTCCAGTGATATTACTCCAGCTATATCTGCGGCTTATGGGTTAGAGCTCTGAGCTCGTACCATCGAAATCCTGGGTTCATATCTTGATTTCAACTATTTAAGTTGATGGTCCCAGCCTGGTCACCATTAACTCGGGTTTCTCATTTAATTTGGTAAAATTCCATCACCCGAGAATTGACTTAGTTTGACCGTCACGCAACAAACATTTTCCCAATGACCAAACCCAAAAGCAGCTTTATTAATCATAATATTGGACGTGAAAATCTACGCGTTAACATTTCCATCTTCGGCAGAAATGGAAAGAGCGACACGAGTGAACCGCTGTGGCGGCATGCAATAAGATCTCTTGTCCTCATGAACGCAGCTGGAATTGCACGTTGGACGTGTACAGCCTGCGCTCTTGTGCTTGCTTCGAGTCATCCCGCGAGTGGTGTTTGTGCCGAACGTTAAGAGCAACCGTTCATGTGCAGGGGCCCCGAGGGCACGTGCTTTGAGGGCGGAGTGTTCCCCGCCGTGCTCACCTTCCCTCCCGACTACCCGCTCAGCCCACCCAAGATGCGCTTCACCTGCGAGATGTTCCACCCCAACAGTGAGCCTCCTCTCTCTGTTCCATACGCACGCGACGCCTGTACCCACGTGGCACACAAACGCACGTGTCACCCATAACCCACGTGTCACCTGGTGTAAGAGATTAAACGAGGCCTCCCACCCCAATTTCCCCCCCCCCACCCCGACTTCATAAGCCCAGGGTCTTGGTTCCTCCGGTCCGTGGTCACCGGTGCAGTTTCACGGCCTACACACTCAATAGCTACGCCACTGACGCTAATGATGCACGTATAAAATAATGCAACCACTCTGGTTACTGTACTGTAATATATATTTTCCACTTGCACATCGAAACCAAGCCAACATGGCGCTATCACGGTACAGGTGGGTTTTCCATTGGCATTTACTATTGCGTGTGACATCAGCGGCACGGCTCGTTGAGTGAAAAGGCAACGTTGGCTTCCTAACCCGTGCTGGGCTGGCTCAGATGTGCCAGTGGAGGACAAGCAAAATGTTGTCGGGGTTAGCCACATCGTGTGTTCATCGTTGCTCTGCGGTCTCCGCGTGTCCCCAGTTTACCCAGACGGGCGAGTGTGCATCTCCATCCTGCACGCGCCGGGCGACGACCCCATGGGCTACGAGAGCAGCGCCGAGCGCTGGAGCCCCGTGCAGAGCGTGGAGAAGATCCTGCTGTCCGTCGTCAGCATGCTCGCCGGTACACGACACATGAACCTCCCTCCGCGCGGGGGCCCCTGCTCTCTGGGTCAGGCCACGAGCGTGTCGCATGTGCGCATGCTCACGGGGGGGGGGGGGGGGGGCCGCGCTGGGATCGCGTTCGAACGACGTGCGGCCGTTTCCTTCACGATAGGAAAATGAAACAAGTCGCCGAGTTGTGAATGTGGTGAAGTGCGATCTGTCCGTCACATGTAACCCACCGCTGCCCATTGCGCCGGACGTCCGATCGGAATACGTCGAGCAACTCCTGAGGCGTTCGAATTGATGATCAAGCTCAGCACATGGCTATAGCGTCCATCAGTAGATCTTCGATTGCCACAAGAGGGACGCATCGATTCATAAATACGACCGTATTGTCCAGATTATAAGATGCTCCGGAAAGTAATATCAGCCCCACACTTGTGCCCAGTGTCATTAAAAGTTATACAAATGTGGCCACACACAAACACACAGATACCGAATTACAAAACACACCCCCCCCGACTTTTGGTTTAAGATACAGGGGAAGGAGGAGTGTATCTTAGGAAGAAACATACGAATGCATAACAAAAAAGTACACGTTTCTGCATGTTTTGACGCTTGTGGTTTTCTGGCCTGCGCTTATTCCATCATAATGGGATTTTGTCATCATTCACATATTTGATTAATACAAAGTATACGGAAATGAAAAGTAATATTACATGTGCCCTCAAAACAATGCGAGCTGATGGCACACCTTATCCCACTTCTCATGCCAGATTCCTCCAGCAGGGGTCAGCCTACCCACAAGACAACCACTTGCGCGACTTTCTTTCTTGTATATCATGTGATATTAAAAGTTCACTGAACAATTGAAGATTCAAAATCCTCATTGAGACTGGAGAAATCCGATGAGCTATGAATATATTTTTCACATGTTCAGTAGGGGCGGGTCAGCATAAGATAATTGTTGGGAGGGACACAACTGGAAAACACATGTATGTATTCGTAGGGCAGGCGTGCACAGCTTACACATGAATGAAGGCCTGCAAGTTTAATGTGTTTACATGTGATGTGTTCACATCACCCTTGCAGCCACTGGCAGCTTGCTACATTAACCAGATTCTTGAAAAATATAAAACATTATTTAATCGCAATGTTGAGTCACAACAATTCATGTTGACGGGCTGCTGATAACTGCCATAGTTGGGTTAGTAGCAGCATGCTGCGCATATCATCGGGGCATCTTCACCCACTCACAACCGACCAGCGTGGTGACGACTCAAGGGACGGAGAGATCACGCCTGATGCCGATGCGAGCTTGAGTAAAGCTATGGGGGACTGATGACGATTTCTTGTTTGTTTTTTTACCGGGACGCGATCGCAGAACCCAACGACGAGAGCGGAGCGAACGTCGACGCATCGAAGATGTGGCGCGAGGACCGCGAGCAGTTCTACCGCATCGCTCACCAGACCGTGCGCAAATCCCTCAGCCTGTAGATCATCGGCACCTGGAGGCTGAGAGTTTTATTTTAAAAATAAATAATAATAATACTACATGCTATAGAACAGAGCGTCCTCGGAATACCAGGTTCACTCACGGGTGGTTCGTCCGTTTTTCTTATCAATTAGCCCGCTATTTTCTATTTTCAGTCCACGTACAGCTTGTGGCGGTACTGGTTAAGGTGCAGCGTTGCAATTGCTCCCTCGCGTCACTCCTGGCAGAAGGGCCTCTACTGAAGGAGTTCTAAAGCGGTTCTAGGGAGCCCCTTGAGAAAATGTGGCTTATTCATCCACAAACTACTGGTAATGTTTATGTTACTTGTTAAATTGTGAAAAAAAACCCACTGCGAACTCCACGGAAAATCACAAGTAAATTCTGGAATGCGCAATGCTGCGGTAGTCGCCGTGCAGTACGGTACTAGACCGCGACCGCCTGGCGTGTGCGATGTTTCCACGCTGCGTGGAGATATGCGGCTAACGAGCAGTCAGTTTTATGCTTTGCACAATATCCTGGTGTTGAGCTTCCAGAGTGCCAGCTTCCATTCTCCAATTTTATTTCCATTTTAGTGGTCATTCTGAGAAAAAAACATCATATATACCAGACTCTGCAAATCCACTCGCATTATTTCGAGGACACCTATCTCCACGAGTCAGAGGATGATTGCCTTTGCCACAACACTGACCCAGTGATTATACTCCACCAAAGTTTGGTAGCCACCAGAGATGGCACCAGATAATTCAAATACAGCATTGGTAATCTGTGGATCTGGCCAACAATGACCGCTCAAATATGATAGTTTTTGGTTCACACGTAATTTGACTTTGGTCAACTCTTGATTGCTTAGCAGATTTTGATTATTTAGTACAGGGAAAACGAATGATAACTTTGCACAGCTAGAGCATAGGCTGAATGATGTTAGATATATACGCTCCCATTGAGATAGTAAGAGAATGCTTAGGATGTCACTTCTGGCTCGCGTGCAAATGCCATTCGTCGTTGAGGTGTTTGTAGTATGTACAGAAAAATGCATCGCCGTGCATGGAAGCGATGACAATTATAACATTGAAAAATGAAAGACAAAAAAATGTATATAATTTATGATCGGTGAGAGTGCGGTTTGTCTCGCCGCTCGATCGAGCGTGAAGACAACGGCCACCTCCATTGGTGGTGCTGAGCCAGTGGTGGAAATATTCGTGAACGCATGGCCAATATTGCGATGGCTCTTTTACCCTCGGTGCGAATGTGCGAGCACAATTGAGCCAACGCCGCAGGGAAACCTGGGTTCAAATCCAGGCAGTCCCTCGGAAATAAAAGCAGATCCTGGATGAATCGCTCGATTTTCAATCATCACAACGATCAGAACCCTCTATTAGCAGCTGGCGAATGACCATCCAACACAAGTCTCTTGCAGGACAGACCCAGGAAATTCAATGTACCGTCTTGCACAAAAAAACATGAAGTAACTAAGGATAAGTTGATGATTTTACTCTTTATATTGAGCAGTACAAACCTGAGCAAGCGGAGTTCCGTGTAGGCCGTGCACGCCGTGATCGGTGGAGGAACAGTTCACGAGTGCGCTCTTAACACCGCAACCCGCAACACAGATGTCACGCTATTGAACATGCACTGTCGGTCCAAGCGGAGTTTTAATTCTTCACAGAATATTTTCGGGGACGCTGGTGGTAGACTGGGATAGGCACGTGACTGTAGTAACCACAGTCATCGCAAGAGGTGGTAGACTGGATGTGGTGTGCTCGGTGAGGAAGTTTTTATCAGGTTGCCGACCCAGGCATACCCGGCTGACCCTGGATTTAGCGATTCAACCCCTGTACATTTCAATGACTTGTCAGGATCACAAATCGTTTCTTTATTTGCCCTTGTGGTGCAATTATATTCCACAGGTGTTCTAAATAATGTAATATCCTGTCGGTCTACTGCTGTATGAAGGCCACCCCACGCTGTGCAACTCATGGGGGTTATTTGACCATACTTCACCATGCTGGTAAATGCGGGCTGGTTAAGGAAGGGCATGGGGGTAAGTTCAGGGCTGCTGCAGATATCACCTTAGCCTTCAGCTGTTCACAGTGCAGTGTGTTAACCACTGTGCTGCCACTCCACCTACATATATTGGTACATGAAAAAGTATCACTGCCTTGTTCAGAAATGGTCAATTCTTACACTCGATTGTGTACATTAATCAATATATTTTTATCTTATGATCAGTCAGTCCATGCGGTGAATGCATTTAGAGCTGGGCCCTGATTATGTAACTTAATCGGTCACAAAATTTACTCCACTAAATCGGATGGCACAAAAATAAGTTAAAAAGAAAGTCTCATCTCTTCCCACATGTGCCACTGGACGGGAGGTAATGAGTCGAGTTTGGCGACATCGTTGACTGCGTCACGCTGGGCGTGGCTTGTACTGCGGGGGTTTCCTACCTTCGGAAGGAAGCATGTGGAAGGTTACCATTTCCGAAGTTGCCCAAGTAATTGACCACTTCAAAAAGGAATAGATTGCAATTTTTAGTCCATTGATCAACTTCACTGTCCAATCGCCGCAGTTCCAAATGCATGAACAGCCCCACTTGGTCACACGCAGTCTTCGGCGCACGAGGCAGCAATGGATTTTTGGGGCTTCCAACCTGAAACATGTTTATCCAGTATTGCCTAAAGAGGACGTTTAGCATTTTAAAAATTTTGCTCGACTTTGCTCGGTAAAAAGATATATTTTGATTGCTCTGGAGACATGCACATTTCTTTACCAAAAATGGTCAATAAACTCGCTCACGAATATGTCCTCCCTCGTCGCCTGTATTGCATTGTACACGCGGCACTTTTGCCACGCTCCTGCTGGATGAGGGCCATACCATGGGGGTTATTTGATCATACTTCACTACGCTGGTCAGTGAAGACGAGGAGCACATACGTGCAAGCACAAGTGGGGTACAACAACGGATTTTGTTGCACTGCCATCTGCTGCCCACCACAGCCTCGCAAACCCAATGACGTTACTGCATGGCAGTCAACCCACTCACTATCCAGGCTCAAAGTTCATAGCTCCCGAGACTTGACGAGATAACCCCTGTTTACTAGGTTGGTATGTTTGGCCTACTCAAAGTTGCGAATACACGCAGTTTAACTCGCCACACGTGAAACTTGCCCCTTTGATCATTCTGCTACGATGGATTTGACCTTGTGATCTCTTGATGTCAAGTCCAAGGTGCGCTCGCCATTTCACCATGGCAGCTCCAAATGTTGTTGAATCACTTATATTGCACCCATCATTAATCACAGTAAACCTGTTTTTCATAAATCATTAATCACACGACATTGACCCACTGTGTATGTTTAGCGAGCTTAAGAATCGATGAACAACTCTGTTTCACGTGCTTAATCCATTTTAATTGACGAATAGATGCATTGTCACATGCGTCATTAACAACGGAACAAAATACTGTACAATACTTTAGAAATGTGCGACACATGGTTGAGCAGTACACGGCGGTTCTAAGAGCAGTACTGGTGACAACGCATGCTCTCTTGTGACTTACCAACACGGGGATTTCTACCCCCACGAAAAAGAGTGACCTATAAAACTGTCGTCACCATCTTGAAAATACCAGTTTATTTTTTAATCAACGTTAAAAGTTTTTGCACTAAATAGTTAGGTAAAAATACTTGTTGATTTGAGTGCTCTTGTTACATCTTCAGAAAAAAATTAATCAATCCACTTGTTATAAAGCACTTATACTTTAGACAAGGAATAATTTTCAAGCTATGCAACACATACTCATGTGTTATACTTCTGTAAACAGGTTATGGGGATAAAGATTACATTGAATAAAGGAATTCTCCGTAAAAAACACTTGGGATGTTTTATATTTTTAAATGTTCAAAGAACAGCAGGAACAAAGATCACATCTTTTCAAATGCCTAGTCTTGTGAACCGGGTGTCATGATAGCAGAAAGAGCATTTCAACCAAACCTCACACTTTCTGTAAACAATGAAAAACCCATCGAGATGGAACAGACCGTGCCGGCCGGAAACAAACGAGAGGGCCACTGTCTCTGCACGTGTTCAATCGTCATCTTCCATAGACTCTAGCCAGTGTGAGCTTTCATATGCTTGTTCATGACAGAGATCTTTGTGAATCGCTCGCCGCACTCACTACAAACGTACGACTTCTCTCCGTGCGTCTTCTGGTGGTTCTTCAAGGTGGAGTTCTGCGCGAACGCCCGTCCGCACTCGAGGCAAACGTAGGGCCTCTCGCCCGTGTGTATCCTGCGATGGTTCTTCAGCGTGGTGACCAACGAAAACGCCTTCCCGCAGTCTTCGCAGGTGTACGGCTTCTCGCCGGTGTGCGTCCGCCGGTGGTCCTTGAGCCGGCTGATCTTGGCGAACCGCTTGCCGCAGTCTTTGCAGACGAACATGTAGGCCATCTTGCTGAAGGGGTCCGCGTGTATCCTCTGGTGCGCTTTGAGGTTGCTGATCTGCGCGAAGCCCCTGCCGCAGTCGTCGCACACGTACGGTTTCTCTCCCGTGTGCGTCACCCTGTGGTGCTTCAGGGATGAGACGTCCGAGAATCGTTTCCCGCACTTCTCGCACGAATACGGCTTTTCGCCCGTATGTGTCCGCTGGTGGTTTTTCAGGTTGGAGATGCTCGCGAAGCCCTTGCCGCACACCTCGCAAATGTACGGCCGCTCTCCCGTGTGTGTCCTGTGGTGCTGCTTCAGCGTGGAGAGCTGGGAAAAACCCTTGCCGCACTCGCGGCACATGTACGACTTCTCCCCGGTGTGCGTAGTCCGGTGGACGGTGAGGCTGGAGATCTGCGCGAAGCCCCTTCCGCAGTGGCTGCAGATGTACGGCCTCTCCCCCGTATGTATCCGCTGATGATTCTTCAACGTGGACGTGAGCGAAAACGTCTTTCCGCAGTCCTCGCAGGCGTACGGCTTCTCCCCCGAGTGCGTCCGCTGGTGCCTTCTTAGGTTGGACACCTTGGCGAAGCCCTTCCCGCACGCGGGGCACACGTAGGGCCTCTCGCCCGTGTGGATCACCACGTGCTGCTTCAGGCTGCAGTTGTGCGAGAAGCTCTTGCCGCACTCCTCGCACACGAACGGCCGCTCTCCCAGGTGCGCCCTCTTGTGCTCGGTGAGCAAGCTCTTGAGCGGGAAGGCCGCTTCGCACTCTCCGCAGGCGTACGGCGTCTCATCCGAGTGCGTCCTCTGGTGCACGAGCAGGCGTGAGACGCTCGCGAACCCGCGTCCGCACTCCGTGCACACGCGCGGCATCTCGAAGGCGTGCCTCCTCCGGTGCCTCTTGAGAAGCGATTTGCTGGAAAATGTCTTCCCGCAAGCCTTGCACGGGCGAGACTTGGCCACGTCATCCGCCGTCCCGTCTTGCTCGGGGCTGTTCTTCGCCGGCCGCCGCGTGGCACGGTGCTCCTGGCTCGGCGATAGTTTCCGCTGGGTCTGCGTTTGCAAGTGCTTTGTCAGAGCGTCAAGTCGCTTGAAGCGCTTGCCGAATTCCACGCCCATCAGGGGCCACTCGTCGGAGGGTGTCTCATCGTCGTTCGAGACTTGAGAATCGTCTGCGCAGCCCTTGCTGCTCTCCGTCGGCAAATCGGGAGTTTTCCTGACGTGCGTTCTCTGATGTCTCTTCAACAACGTGGTTCTGGAGAAGCCCTTCCCGCAGTCCTTGCACGGGTGCTGCCTCTCCACGGATTCTGCGTGCAGTCAAACGGCAGGTCGCAAAATACATTTGATAAAATCGTTTTGGTATAGTTTTTATTTAAGCTTCCTTTTTCAAGTGTTTGTTTAGATTGTCCGAATGAAATATTCAAATTGTACTATCAGTGTCATGTCAAAGAAGTTTCTGTTTACAGCTCTCACTGCGAGCAGTGTATCATCACCCCGTGTCAGAAAACAGCCCTGGAGAAATCTTGACTTAAAGCTTTTGTGACTGCAGGAATTGGGTCTTTCGGTAAAGTCACATAGATAGGTTCAAAGAAAATAACAAAAAGCGATGTTTCGAACGCAACACAAGCGGTCATCATCAGGACCCATCTTCTCGGTTGAAATTGTGTCTGTATATATGGATGGCTTCATGAACGAATCTTTGTTGATAGCCAGTGGGTTTGCAAAGTACCTCCTTCTTAGAGAAATAAATTTCGTGTGAGCCCACCGTATTAAAACAATGATCAGCCACGGCCGAGGTATTGGTCCTACCGTGTTTCAGATCTGCCTTATGCTCACGAACACGGTCCGAGACATGTCGCTTAGTTTCCCAATGTAACTACCTGGAGGTTGACATCACAGAACGATTTCTGAAGTCACTTCCAAAGCGGTCTCTTTATCCACACTGGGGGATGCCAGGTCTCAACAGAAGTCGGTGGCCTCAAACCAATTAAATAATACAAAATACAATCCACTGCTGGATGAGATCTCACATACTGGGCGCATTCTGGGTGCATTCTGGGTGATCTGGTTATAGGCACAACGATGTGTAATTAATTATTTCAAATCTATTATCACACTTGGTGAAATAACGTGTTGAATGTAGAACAGAGGTAATATCTGATTTTATCAACATTTAATTTAATTTATTTTATACTCTTTGGTTCTTTCGGTAAAGTCACGTAGGTATAAAATAAAATAAATTAGACGTTTCGGGCGCAACACAAGCGTCCGTCATCATGTGGGAAAGCATGGTCTGCTGCTGAGGCAGACTGTTGTAAAAGGTTTGAAATGGGTGTAGCCCAACAGTCTGCCTCAGCAGCAGACCATGTTTTCCCACCTGATGACGGACGCTTGTGTTGCGCCCGAAACGTCGTGATTTATTTTCTACCCACGTGACTTTACCGAAAGAACCAAAGAGTATGGATTCCTGCAGTCACGAAAGCTTCAAATCAAGATTGAATTTATTTTAACTATACAAAAGCACAACATACGTTGCACCCAAACTGTTTACGATAACAAACTGTTTAGATAACAAAAGTGTACTGTCATATATATATATATTTTTTATACAAACTTTGCATTGCCGTGCAGCAACGTGGATAAAGGCGATACACAGAATCAGCTCGTGCTGATATTTCTGTCTGTTTTTGAGTCAGGCTACAGAGTAGTTTTATACCCCTTCACCACCCGGAATGATTGTCAGAACTTTAGTTCTGTTTCTCCACATGTTACACACAAGTGTTTTACTTGCTGGCTAGCTGATTGGCTGAGACCGGTCCAGAGCTTGCTTAGTTAAATAAAAGCTTGATTATATTGGTCTGGAAAATCAATCGGCTGCTGAACTGAAAACATTTCATGTATATGTGGAGAATCATATATATTTATTGTAGTATCCTTTACGTGCCGTGAAACTATAGGCAAAATAAACAACACAGCTCCCACCATCGCTAGTGTCTTCCAGTTCCACCTCTACCTCTGCCCAGCCTTGGTTGGGTGTTGTGTGCAAGCCCGGGACCTCGATGGGTCTAACGCTGGCATCATCAGGTCCGATGTCTTCGTTTTCCAGGGCTGAAGAGCACACACACAAACACAACAAAGGAAGCAATCATTCAACAATTTGTCAATAACATGAAATACAGAGGGGTGCTGTTGTGGTGTCAATGTTGGCACACTGGACTTGCGATAGAGGTCGCCAGTTCGCATCAATCTCCTGGAGCGACACCTGTGTGTACTCCCACCTCGAGAGGAGCTCCCCGGAGCTTTCTCTTGCACAAGGCCTTTCTGCCAGCAGTGGCACAAGTAATTGCAAGGACTGGACCGTTCCGCAGATATATATGTACATAGCAGAATTTCAGTTACTTGTAGAGTATAAGGTTTAGTCATTTATTCATGCACTAGTGCCTTGCTGTTCCTCAAGGCTTTTTCAGCAAGGTCCTGCTACATTGGTAAGCGTGGCCAAGCTGACGCAGGAGTGTTTGTACGCAAAAATGTTTATGACTGGTCCTCAACTAGCTGTGGTGGAACCCAATTACACTGGAGGGCTGACGGAGGTGGCGGGGAGGGGAATTTAAGAAAGTTGCACCAGTTTAAATTGCCGCACCGGGAGAAAGAGACAAATCCGGCAACCTCTGGATTGCAAACCCAGCGTGCTAACCAGCACACACACAACTGTGGCGGCTGTCGCAAGAATGTGATGGTGATATTTGCTTTATGGATTTAATGGTGATGAAACAAGCGTTGGGTATAAAAGTACAGGAAACTCACTTGGGACACCTACCAGCATAATTTTCAGACTTCACTTGCGGCCAAATCTCACCAACATCACTTCCGATGTCTTGCATGATGGTGATGATGTCCTCTGACACCACAGCACTTGCATCTGTTAAAAGAGTTGCAGTTTCAAATAAAGAAATATAATTTAAATTACTACCAGAAATGTTAATAGAGAGTTCAAAGACATTGTTTAGTTATGTAATTTGATGCGCACTCTAAGCCAATGACCAAATCGGCCGGAACGCACCCAATCTCTTCAGACCTCATGAGCAAAGCTCAGTACTGGCTTGGATAAAACATGCTGCTGCTGCTGCTGGGCAGCAGAGGGCAGTGCAGCAGAGGGCAGGGCAGCAAGCATCTCTTGCTGTACTGTATTGTGCTTCCACATCTATGCTCCCTGACTTGTATCAACCCACAGTGACCATCGGTGAAGTATGGTCAAATAACCGTCACAACCTGCACCGCGTGGGGCGACCCTCATCCAGCAGTCGACTGACACGAGCGGCTGTGCATGCAGAATGCATTCACATTCCATGGACGTGTGTGTGTGCTGCATGCCAATGCTCATCCATTACCTCCCTCCGCTCAATCATTTACACAGAAATTAATATAAATTAATTGCACGGTCAAGTCGGTCTCGCTGGTGGTCATTCCACATTCCTGTGGCCAGTCCAGTGCCTCCATAACGCTGCCACTGCCGACTGACCACGACATTGACACTCAGCCCATCAACGGCGTGTTCATGAAGCGCCAGTAACCCAGGCGGCGCTAAAACCGCTCGGGGACAAATAACCCCGTGGCAGCGGTGTCAATTCCACACTCCTATGGCCGGGGCAAGTACCGCCATTCCCTTTAATACAAATGCACCTCAGTGACACGCTCGTTGTCGAGCAGAGCGCACAGCTGACCCCACGCGAGTTGCTTTAACTGCAGTACGAGAGACCTCATCCTGTCGAGGCACCGACGTCGAACAGTAGTTCTGCGAGCTCCGCTTCCGCGGACCGTTCTCCACGCGCAATGCTCTTTCAACGCGACACAGAGCGCGCATTTGGGGACAAGCAATTGCAGGCGAAATATGACATTGCATGTAAGAGGAGGTGGGCTCCGTCCCTCTCGTGGCGAGGAGTAAGGCGCACGCGTGTGATGTTTATTACCAACAGACTGCAGCCACAGGCCGAAGGAGCAGCGAAGCGGGCAGCCGCATCAGCCCGAGCGCTCCGAGACGACGACAACGGCAGCACGAGCCACGCCAATCAGTGCACGCATCAATTAGCGCTGCTGTCACAAGGGAGAGATAAGAGAGAGATGGGAGAGAGAGAAGAGAGAGATGAGAGAGAGCGCGAACCTTCAGGGCTCCTCTATCGCTCTGCAGGCGACCATGGCGCTACCCGGCATGCAGCGCGCGCACTGCAGAGACCGAGGGGGCGGGGGGAGGGGGCAGGGGGAGGGGCGGGGGGAGGGGCGGGGGGAGGGGCGGGGGGAGGGGCGGGGGGAGGGGGGTTCAGTGATAATGATCCCTGCAGCAGCTCTGGCGTTATGAGTTTGTTATCACCATGGTGATAGTGATCACTATCACCATGGTGATATCACCATGGTGATAGTGATATCACCATGGTGATGGTGATATCGCCATGGTGATAACAAACTCATGTGAGGTTCATCTTCTTGGTTCTTTCGGTAAAGTCACGTAGAATGAAAATAATAAAATAATAAAAATCAAACAATAAAATACAAGAAGATGAATCCCTGCAGTCACGAAAGCTATAAATTGAAATTCATGTGAGGTTATTATTAGTATGAGAGTTATAGTTGGTTAGTGTTGTAAGTGTGTGAGTGTTTGTTACGACGGCAGTGATAGTCGTGCGTGAGTGTTCATATCGCTGTTGTTGTAGCACACTGCAGTACATCCTGACTTAAAGCTTGAGTGACTGCAGGAATTAATATTATTTGGGTCTTTCGGTAAAGTCACGTAGATAGGTTCAAAGAAAATAACAAAAAGTCACGACGTTTCGATCGCAACACAAGCGGTCGTCATCAGGGAAAAAAGGGGGGGGGGAGGCTACAGTCTACATTATAGACTGCCAGTACACTCACCCAGCTTAATAACCAGGCTACATTCTACATTATAGACTGTCAGTACACTCACCCAGCTTAATAACCAAGCTACAGTCTACATTATAGACTGCCAGTACACTCACCCAGCTTAATAACCAGGCTATATTCTACATTATAGACTGTCAGTACACTCACCCAGCTTAATAACCAAGCTACAGTCTACATTATAGACTGCCAGTACACTCACCCAGCTTAATAACCAGGCTACAGTCTACATTATAGACTGTCAGTACACTCACCCAGCTTAATAACCAAGCTACAGTCTACATTATAGACTGCCAGTACACTCACCCAGCTTAATAACCAAGCTACAGTCTACATTATAGACTGCCAGTACACTCACCCAGCTTAATAACCAAGCTACAGTCTACATTATAGACTGCCAGTACACTCACCCAGCTTAATAACCAAGCTACAGTCTACATTATAGACTGCCAGTACACTCACCCAGCTTAATAACCAGGCTACAGTCTACATTATAGACTGCCAGTACACTCCGATTAAAAACCATGTAAGTTCGTCAGTGGTTGTTATTGTAATAAAGTAGTTATATAACTTTATGGTGTGGTTGTTGATTGTGGGGTATTATCGTATATACCAGTTATAATGTTATAATGTTTGTATTTACGTGTGTATCATGAGTAGTGTTTATATCATGAGTAGTGATTTTTGTTCGTCACGGTTGCTGAGCACAGAATCAGAATCTGTATTTAGACTGCTGGAGGAATCTGATGAACTATGAAGCTCTTTTTCAGAATGTTACAACAACGAACACACTACACAAACACGATGGCAGTGCAAGGTCAACAAACCACTTCAGGCTGCCAAGCGGCCAGTAACAAACATCACTCTCAATGTCGATTTAAAGCTTTCGTGACTGCAGGGATTCATCTTCTTGGTTCTTTCGGTAAAGTCACGTAGAAGGGAAAAAATAAAATAAATAAAAAATAATAAAATAAAATTCTCACGACGTTTCGGCCACAACGCAAGCAGCCGTCCTCAGGTGAAGAACGGGGCTGTAATTCGGGCGCTGTCTTTCCGACAGCCCTGTTCTTCACCTGAGGACGGCTGCTTGCGTTGTGGCCGAAACGTCGTGAGAATTTCATTTTATTATGTTTTATTTTTTATTTGTATTATTTCCCTTCTACGTGACTTTACCGAAAGAACCAAGAAGACCACTCTCAATGATTCAGAGTTAATATACGGTAATCGAATTGAGCGATGTTGTTATAGAATTTTGGGGATTGAGACACCCACCGGACAATTATTTCCCAAAGTCGCGCAGAGCTACGCATGCGAGTCTGCCTGTGAAGCATCCGCACGTCCGATTAGCACGGTTGGCTACGTACGGTGCGAAAGAAGTTCAACACGCGTGCATACATAGACGCTTCTCCGTGCGGTGAGAATAGGACGAAGGGAGGCTTCCCAAAGGGACCGGCTTGCCAGCTCGTAGCCGACTGAGCCCACAAACAAGAGTTGAACCCGCGACCTCGCGATTGTCATTCAAGCGCTCTGTCCACAAAGCCACACGGCGCAACCCATAATACCCTCTGTGTGTGTCCATCTCCTCCGTTCTTACAGCACTTCCCCGAGCGGCCTATTCACACAAGCAACGCGCACACAACAACGCGCACACACACACAAAAAACTCCGAGCGGAGGGTCACGCAAGAGCCGACGGATTGCGCACGCCGCGCGTAAATCCTCGCGCGGCTTCCAGGCGGATGAGATCAGTGGCTCACCCGGCGACACGTTTCGGAGGGGCCAAAACTTTGCCATCACAAAGGTCACTCACGTTCGGGGAAGGAAATGTGTCGAAACGAAGTGAAATATTCAAAATAGCATCGTGAGTTATTTTGCTCAAATCAGCTTTAAAGCGGTTCACATCTTCCGTTGATAGTCAGTGGTGGGAATTCCATTTCTCTATGACAACCACTGTTGATTTCCCCACCAGTGGTCGTGATTTTATCGACCCCGGGAGGATGATGGGCTGAGTCAACCCCCACAACCAGAATGTGAACTCGCAACCTTCCGATGGCGAGCTGCTCGATCTACCGCTGAGCCACCTGGACATATACAGCACGTATTGTATTGTCTATCAGACGAGGAGCTGTTGTTGCTTCAGCATCCACAACCGGCAACACCACCACCAAGCAGCAGCAGACACGTGGAGCGAAACGTCGGACATCGTGCCAAACGACGCGCGGCACGACCCGAAAACACACGCTGGAGAGCCATCCAGCGCAACCCCAGAAACAATAACAACAATAACTTCCACAAACGGTAGAATAACGAGTCGCGCCGCGTTACAACTCCACATCTGTGTGCACAATCTCTAGAGCGGCGGCGGTGGTACACGGCCTACGACGGCCACCCAAACAATCCCGGGCGCGGCGGTGGCGGCGTGCCGGACGGTGACGTCGAATGCGCTCTCTGCTGCTGCTCCACGCCGCCGGGCGCCTCGCTGCTGACACGGATTATAATAGACGATAACTTGGACCCATTAGGGAATTCACGAGATGATGTTTGCTCGTGTCCTCCTCTCTCTCCTCCCTCCTCCTCCTGCCCCCTATCCCGCTGGCGCTGTCCGTGGCAGGCGGCGCCCGCGATCACCGTGGCTGATCAGCATGCGCGCTCTGTGGTGCCACGGAGTTTGCGGGGCCGGGATCCAAGGCGTCGCAAAGCGGGAGACATCCATCTGCAACGCCACAGAGACGAACACTGCCCCCTTTGTCAGCCGGCGTGGGGGGAGCAAGAGCCAAAGGAAGGGAGGGGGGTAGGAAGGGGAGTTAGAAAAAAAGAGAGAGACCGTCCTTAGATGTGGATCCCATTGAGCCAAGTCCAGCCCTTTTTTTTTTTGCCAATGTGACAACCCCGGCGGCGATTTTTTATCGGAATAATTCCCATTCAGTGGAACATCAATCCCCGCTGGCAGTGTGAGCGCGCCCGACGCGCATAATAAACCCCGCGCCGCGCCGCGCATGACGCCATGGAAGCCGGGGGCGCACAAAGCGAGTTCCCACGCTGGATATGGGCCCTGGCAGTCCGGCGCGAGGCCAATTACATCGTTATTGATATCGCGGCACGGCACGGCACGGCTGTTTACCCGCTCGGACGCCGCGTCTCCCGTCAAGATTTACGCGCGGAATTACGCCTGGCCGCGCTGTTTACCCACCAACACTCAAGTCGCTTTGGCCACTCCCGGTTCTATTTACGCGATAATGTTTGAGTTTCGGTGATTCCCCCCCCCACCCCGAGTCGTGACGTTCTCACCTGCACCTACCGGAGATCTGTGAAAAAGAGTTTTCATCGCTCATCGGATTCCTGCAGCATAAGTAAAGATTCTGATTCTGAGTGAATTCGAGTTGCGCTATCGGAGTAAAGTTACGGGGCAAAGGGTCTCAGGAGCAATGTGACTAGGAAATGGTCCGTGGAAGCAGATACCACATAACTAAGTCTGAGATCCCTTCAACGTGACCTCCTCTTTTGTGCCCTGATACGTGTCAGTCAAAATTTGTTTAATTCTCAGGCCTAGCATATTTGAAAACATTAAGAGTGACACAACTAACTTAATTTGATGATAATTTAAGCTTGTAACGTGCACCGTATTCGCTCGCTCTCTAATCGAGAGCCATTCAGCGGCGAGAGGGACTACAGACGAGCAGGAAGGCAGCAGCAGCCACGCGGTGAGCCGGCGCCAACAATTGCCAAAGCTCTGCGGTCCTCTACATATTAACGTTCCATCGGCCAATTAAGAAGTGTTCACATGCACAGGAAACCGGGGTACCCGGAGCAAATGTACGAGGGGGCGTCACGCTGTCCCATAAGACGGAACACGTGGAGTCCACATTTTCGCTGTACTGCCTTCTCCTGGCAAACCAGGGTACGACACCTCAATACCCACGGGATGGGAGTTTCGCAACGCTTCTGCGAACCACCAACCCTCGCCACCCCGGTGCTGGATTACAGGCCACGTGCAAAGCCACCGTCGCTCGCATGAGGAAATATGTATCAGTAGTCATTGGTGACCGGGGTAAGACCACGGACGCGCTACAGCTGAGACAGCCGGTCGATTCACGAGCGGCTGGAACGCGGATTTGGAAGCTGGCTCAGTCATCTGACATCTGAGCCACCCAGCCGCCTCAATAGAATCCGAAGGTAGAGCATCGAAATGTGACCAAAGGAGGGCAAAGCACGATAGACGCACGTGACCTGTGATGCAGCACCGTGGAGACAGCGGCGAGGGTTGGTGGTGAAACTCCCTTCCCTTGGGCTGCAAGGAGCTATAACCCTGGCTCGCCAGGAGAGTGCAGTGAAGCATGCGATAGAGTGTTTCCCCCTCGCACGCATGTGCTTCCTCCGGGTGCTCCGGCTTCCTCCCACATGTAAACACTCATTATTTGTCCGATACCACCTTCATATATCGAGGACCGCAGAGCTGGGCATTGGTTGGTAGCGCCGGCTGACAGCGTGGATGCTGCCTGTCCGCGTTGTCTGTGGCTCCGCATCGGTACCCCAACTCGCACCCCAACTCGCACCCCACACGCTCGTTTGAGCGGAAGACCATGTGGATCCGCAATGCGAACGTCGATGACGACGATGGAAACAAAGGCTGCACAGCGTGGAGAGGCGCACCCTCGGAATGGCAGCGAGAGGCGGGAAGAGGAACGCGTGCATTGCAAAGAACGCACTCCCAAGTTTGAGCCATCACGTTGCGAGTGAAGAAGATGACGTGCAATTGGGCCAGAGAGGGCACATCGCCGGGAAGGGTGGTGACCTGCGTGGTCGAGGAATACATCACTCGAATTCAGCTGGGGATTCAGCCTAATAATCATTCTGCAACGGCCGCAAAAACGAGTAACAATCTGTGGGGCGCCAACAGTGGTTGTCGCGCAGAAAGACTGCCTCCTGCCAGAGAAATGTAGAATTTGCAACGCTGCCAAAGAGAGATGACCACCGCCGCAAGCTCGTTCAAGAAAATTCCACATTGCTATGGCGGGATGGCGAGTTCGACCGTAGGGTAACCATCGCTGACTTCGAACGAAGCTGTATTTTATCCGCCACGGCACGAGGCATGATGGGCTGAGTCGATGGCCGGTCGGGATTTGAGCTCGCGGCCAGCCACGCTGCGAGGTGCGCGTGCTGCCACCGCTGTGCCACTTGACTGATGGTGGAGTACTTGATTTTATCCGCGAGTGTTGATGGGAAATTACGCGCTAATAGAAACGCACTCACATTCGCACGGCTTAGCTGTGCCATCCCGCGGCGGTGGCACAATGCGCCGGGCTTACGCCACACTGCGCGCAAGCATTCAAATGTCTCTTAATCCTCAGCCATTTCCTAACGGATCCAAGTTTTCATCTCGAATGGATGTCAGCAGTGGCGCACACGTAGGAGGCAAATGGGGGCAGTCCCCCACCACCTCGCAATCCCCACCTCCCCCCCCGAATGAAATTCTGAGAAGGACGGTGAACGTCACGGATCAGGGGTGGACAGACCGCGTCTTGCGAGTCGCACGCGGCTCCGCGCCGTTCAAGTGCGACAACAGTTCAGTAAACTGAAAGTTCATTGAACAAAGCAAACAATCTGCGGAAGCGGGAGCCGCCCGGGACGCTCGTCCCTGGCAGCGGGGCCAGGCATGAGCGCTCCCCGGGCGCTCATGCAGATTTCTAAATTCCAAACCACGCGGGCAACTGGCGCGGGCAAGCCGGCCGCGTGACCTCTTCAGGTGACTACTCTGAGTGACTTCCCCGCGTGACCTCTCCGCGTGACTGACCAACGTGACTAACCCACGTTAGCGGCCCATATGGCCACCCTACGGGCCCTCTCCGAGTGACCTCCCCGAGTGACCCTCGACAGCAGTGGTTCTTAATCTTCACTGCAGCCTTGCACCCCTTTGGCTTTGAATCGTTAAAAAACGTCAAATGTTGATAAATACATCGGGGTTTGATGAAACAAAGTAAATTGTACTTACGTGCCCGTCCTTGATTTGTGTTTCGATGATTTACCTTATCACAAAATCTGGCCACGTCTCGCACCCCCAGAAAGGGCTTCTCGCACCCCCAGGGGGTGCAGCGGTGCACCCCAGGTTTAGAAGAGCCACTGCTCTGGATCGTGCACCTGTAAGGCTGTGTGTGTCTTGTGTCTAAGATGGGTCAGCAGGCTTGGCCGTCCTTTCCATGGACCATGTCTGATATTTATCATCAATGTACAATTGTAAATAAATACTTATCGTAATATGTTTTGATGTATTTTCCCCATATATCTGCTTTAATGATCATTTTAGACAAAGCGAATGAGCGATCAATGAGCTCGTGTGACATAAATGTAAAAAAAACAAGATTGCTGGGTAGAGGGTAGTGGTTGAGTGAGCGAGTGAATAGTTGTGGCGTGCAGTGTCGTGGTTGAACTCAGCGGTGGTGGTGGTTGTGGTTGCTGAGACGAAACAGTCAGAGAGCCTGGCAGACTGCAACACGCGTGGAGGAATCAACGAGTGAAGTTCACGGGCTCGGCAAGCATGGCAGGAGTAGCAGCGATAGAAGAGCGATGAAGAGGCGACTGTCCGCGAGTAAGCGGAGAGTGACTCAGAATCTATATTTAGACGGCAGGAGGAATCCGATGAGCTATGAAGCTCTTTTTAACAGTTTTCCGGTCGGGGGCACGGGGTCAGCAGTGAGTGCCGGGTCATCAATCACCGCGACTGCTGCTGCGGTCGGAGCCGCGTGCTCCGCTCCAGCGAAGACAGCGGCAGCAGCAGCCGCGGGATTCCACCCGCGTCGTAACGCCCCCACCGCAGTCTCCATCCCCACCCCCACCACCACCACCGCCACCACCACCGCCACCACCACCACCCCCACCACCACCACCACCCCCACCACCACCACCCCCACCACCACCCCCACCACCACCCCCACCACCACCCTCACCACCATCCCCACCACCACCACCACCACTACAACCCCCACAACCACCACCACCCCGACCACCCCCACCACCACCCCCACCACCACCCCCACCACCACCCTCACC
The DNA here is from genome assembly GCF_964198595.1 of Lampetra fluviatilis. Classification (NCBI taxonomy): domain Eukaryota; kingdom Metazoa; phylum Chordata; class Hyperoartia; order Petromyzontiformes; family Petromyzontidae; genus Lampetra; species Lampetra fluviatilis. Next base: position 587,574 of record NC_136330.1, read on the forward strand.
ACCATCCCCACCACCACCACCCCCACCACCACCACCACCCCCACCACCATCCCCACCAGCACCACCACCCCCCACCACCCCCACCACCATCCCCACCAGCACCACCACCCCCCACCACCCCCACCACCACCACCATCCCCACCAGCACCACCACCCCCCACCACCACCACCACCATCCCCCCCAGCACCAGCACCCCCACCACCACCCCCACCACCACCACCAGCCCCACCACCACCACCCCACCCGCCGTCGCCTCGCTCTGAACGCGCGGTGGGTGCCAAGGAGCGCTGCCGCCACGCGCGACAGCGCTGGACCCGTCACGCGATCTCAACTCCGCTCCGCTCATTAATTTGCATAAGCGCCGCCGCGTTCCATAATTGGAATAATGAGCCGGCTATCGAGCGCCGTTCCTCAAAAACGGCGCATTTCCACCCGCTGGAATATGCAAACGAGCCTGGTGGGGTGGCGGAGCTCTACCCCACAATGTGAAACGCTTCCCATTGGTGGTTATTGCTCAGGTTACAGAGAGGGCCCACAAAGTCCACCCACTTTGTCACGTATCAGAGAAATTATCGGTAAAGACGCAGCGCTGGAACTGCTTGCTCACGCCCCTGCTGGCAGAAGGGCCTCGGGAGAGCCTTAGAGAGCCCCTCTCGGGAGGGCATATTGAACATCTTCCATGCAGGCCCATTCGTATTGTAGAATGTGGCAGCACCCACACTGAACCCCACCATACAAGGCCTACCGATAGACTGGCAGCGGTCTGCACCCACCAATACTGCCGGGCGGACAGAGTCGGTGGGCGTTGGGAAACAAACGACAATTGCCCCGATGTTTCATGGTGTGGGTGTCTCTTAGCCACATCAAGACATGTTGCACCACACATTATAATTATTATTATCATTGAGCTTCAATGTGGAGAATAGAAGCAGCAACATAAATACCGAAAGACATGACGCCTCCCGCCCTTGTTTGTCTCTCCACATGAACTAAAGCGTTTTCTTACAAATCCCATCGGCCACACGGACTCGCGAGAGGGCATCCCTTCGGCAGTCGCGGTGGTGAAACTCTCAAGCAAACTGCGAAGCGGGTTCGGCATTCAGTGCCTCATCTGAACAATGCTGGTGGGGGGGGGGGGGGTGCCCGGGCAACCTCGCCGCCCACGGGGGCCGCATCTCGCGCTGCTGATGGCGCTCGCCAATGAATGTGGAAAAATTTGGATTTTTGTGAAGGGCTGTGAGAACCAATGGTGATGCCGACCCCCCCCCCCTCATCCCACCACCCCCTCATTTCATCACCCCCCTCCTCATCCCACCACCCCCCCCCTCACACCCCCTCCCTATTTAAGCTGATTCATGAGATGAAATTGTCAATCTGGCAGCAAACATCCTTCATTTCCAGCAGCGCGGAGGCGCTGGCGGTCAACCTCTCGTCAGGGCCAATGCCTCCCGACGCCGTCTCAGAGTTGACGGCCACTTGAAGAATTGCTCGGCTTCCTGGACGTTTTGAAGGAGCAATTAAACACACCGCGATCGGTAAGTCGCTCTCTCTCTCCTTGTTTTTTATCGCACGGGTGCCAAAGCGTGTCGCGGGTGTGCTGCTGTGCAGCTCCACCGATTTGTTTTTCCGGGTTTACCGCCTCGTATTTGGCACGACGGCTCGGAGCTTCAATTCAGAAGCACGTGGAACGAATCGTCGGACATCGTGCCGAACAACACGCGGTACAACCCCAGAGCACCACGTCGGAGAGAGCGAGGGGTTTTCTGACGTTGCTCATACGGGGCTAGAGTTTCAGTGACCGTATCCTGCTCAACTCAAAACCTGGGCTCATGTTTGGGATCAATCAGCATGAACGCTCCGTGGATTTTTACGAATGAGATTTGCTCACGGAATGTCAAATTTGCCCAGAAAACCGTGTAAGCGGTATTGTGTTTGCGGGGTTGCTCCTTTTCTTCTGCTGCCCTCAATGTCTGGGACTCTCTCACACCCCCCACGCCACCGGCCATCTATGCCTTAGACACACCGAACACAACTCTCAACTCAGTACGAGATCAAGATGATACCATCTTCAAGATCCTCCATGGACTCCCTCCTGCCTACCTCTCATATCATCTCACTCCACTCACCTCCACGCACTCTCCTACCTTTGATCTCGCTCCACTCCCCTCCACGCACTCTCCTACCTTTAATCTCGCTCCACTCCCCTCCACGCACTCTCCTACCTTTGATCTCGCTCCACTCCCCTCCACGCACTCTCCTACCTTTAATCTCGCTCCACTCCCCTCCACGCACTCTCCTACCTTTAATCTCGCTCCACTCCCCTCCACTCACCTCCACTCACCCCACTCACCTCCACTCACCTCCACGCACTCTCCTACCTTTGATCTCGCTCCACTCACCTCCACGCACTCTTCTACCTTTAATCTCGCTCCACTCACCTCCACGCACTCTCCTACCTTTGATCTCGCTCCACTCCCCTCCACGCACTCTTCTACCTTTGATCTCGCTCCACTCACCTCCACGCACTCTCCTACCTTTAATCTCGCTCCACTCACCTCCACGCACTCTCCTAACTCTTCTCCCCTCTCATCTCACTCCACTCCCACCCCCATGCAAGGCTTTCTGTGGATGCCCCCGCTCAACCTTCGCTCAGCGGGAGGTCACTCATTCTTCTCTGCTGCCCCCATTGTCTGGAATTCCCTTCCCCCTGCCGTCCGTGCCGTTGACCCCCTGCCCGGTCACACTTGAAGTGCTCCAAGCTCCTTCCTCTTTCACTGACTGCCTCTCCCCTTAAATAGAACGGATCGTGTCCAAACGCACCCACACACCTCATCTTCCCCATCAGCTGCACGTGCTAAAGCTACGTGTGGATGTTGAACTTCTTTCGAACCGTACGTAGCTCGCCGCGCTCATCGGAGGTGCGTAACAGAGCCTTAAGATGCAGCCGCATTGCAAGTCTTGCTCTATAAATCCCAATTGTAGTTTGTAATTGAGAATAGCACGAAGATCGGGACACATGGGCACGCGTGACGCGAGGAATGACGCGACATTTGACCCGGGAGGTCTGAAGCTCAGGGAATGGTCGCCCAAAATTCGACCTTCTGCAGCTTGTCGCGATGCTGCTGTGGGCGAGCACAGCGTCAGAACGACACGCGCACCACGGATTCGGGGCACCCAGCCAACGTGACGGTCTCTCAGTGGCCAAGATGAAGACGTCACAGTTGCCAAAGCTGCTGATGCCACCATAGACAAAAGATTCCCCATATAGCCTTGGACAGACTGTGAGGGCAAGTGCTTTTAGCGAGCGCCTATAAAGGCCAGAACGGCACGTGAGAGGAGGTGGGTGGCAAACACTGCACCCGGCCGCCTTTGTCTTCCCAGTGGTGATGTACACACACCACGCCATATATGTTTCTGACACAAAAACACAGACACGCAGACACACATAAATACAGACACACAGATACACAGACACACAGATACACAGACACACAGCAACACAGACACACTGACACAGACACACAGATACACAGACACACAGACAGCCACCTCCACTTGTGCCGCGGTGGCGAGATGTTAACTACTTCGCCTGCTGTACAGGAGATTGTGGGTTCGATCCCGACCTTGACTCCTGTATATTTGGAGTTCTCACCGTAGTCGCGTAGATTTTTCTCCGAACCCTCTGGTTTCCCCCTCCACATTTAGAAACAACACGCGTTTAGAGCATTTGGCTGCTTTAAATGTCCACGTGATGAGCTACTTCCTTATCATCAGGCAAGGCCCACTGAGCTACATAGCTCTGTTTAAGACGTGACCTGTCTATCACACATGTCAGCTGAACGAAGTGGCTTGTCAAGTGGTAGTTTATAGCAGAAGCCAAATACTCTGACCGCGTGATTCTAAATGTCGAGGGAAAAAACCGGAGGACCCGGAGAAAAATCCACGTGACCACGGGGAGAGAGACACGCAAACTCTAAAAATACAGCAGCAGGCGTCATGGTCTCGATCGAACCCAAGCGCTCCTATATGCCCGGCGAGAGAGTCAACATCTCACAGCCACCGCGGCACCATCACGATGTTGCATATGGTGCCACGATGGTCACATCAGCGATACTCGTAGTGTCAGCCTTGTGACGATATCGACGTTCCACATTTTTTGTTTGCTGCTTCTGCTAATTCTGTCCTCGTGTGTGTGGATACATTCCGTGTTCTCCTCCCGTGTGTAGACACTGAGACGTAGTCAACTAACACAATGCCGTTATGGATTAAAAAAAAATATTTGGGGACGTAACTGCATCGCCAAATTTCTGTCATAACACAAAGGCCCCCCGTGTAGCCTTTAGTAGACGGTTGGTGGATGCGTGGGAAAGACCGCGCCCGGCCGCCTTTGTCTCCCCAATGCACTGTGGGGCACGGGGGGAGAGTCGCAATCACGGCGAGCATCAGAGACGTCGACGCACGACGAGTTCGTTCCCAGAACTGCAGAGACACCGCGAGCTGTAGGGACACGGCTGGGACGCGTTGCCGACGCTGCGTAGCGAGGCAAGTTACTGAAGGCGGCCCGGGATCGAGGCGATGCCATAACAGTTTGACGAGAAGCAGCGTGGGCTGGTGGTTTTGATTGAATGCCGCGCGTGTTGATCAGTGGCCAGGCGCGGTGCTGGACAACCACCCCTCGTGGCGGCCTGCTCAGGGGCTTGCTACTCGCTGGCGTCTCGCGCCTACAGCTCGTTAAGGCGACACGGTGGGGACACTGCGTCTTCGTGTATCCAGGAGGTGGACGGATCGTAGCACGGCGACACCGCGAGAGAGAGAGAGGCGACGGCTTGGGAGGGGGGGGGTGTTCATTCAGCAGTGGATAGACCACGACCGATGTCGTAATGTGTTCAGATCACCCTTTGAGTTTGCTGTTGCATGAACGTCGACCTTCTTTCGCACCGTACCTAGCCACCCGTGCTAAATGTAACGTGAACGGGAGCGGTTTGTTCTCGAGACGGAGCTGAACGACAACTCCCCTGGGGAGAGACGCGAAGCGTCGCCAGGCCGCGGCCCCCCAACCTCGGGGCCAGGCGAACCGCGAGCCGCAGCAGACGGTGCAGACTCCCAGCATCGTCGTCGTCGTCATCATCAGCAACGTCATCGTCGTCGTCGTCATCAATATCGTCATCGTCGTCATCATCGTCGTCGTCGTCATCATCATCATCGTCATTGTCATCATCATCATCGTCGTCATCATCGTAGTCATCATCATCGTCATCATCGTCGTCGTCGTCATCATCGTCATCATCGTCGTTATCATCATCATCTTCGTCGTCATTATCATCGTCGTCGTCGTCATCATCGTCATTGTCATCATCGTCGTCATCATCATCATCATCGTCGTCATCATCGTAGTCATCATCATCGTCATCATCGTCGTCGTCGTCATCATCATCGTCGTCATCATCATCGTCGTCGTCGTCATCATCATCATCTTCGTCGTCATCATCATCATCATCGTCATTGTCATCATCATCGTCGTCATCATCGTCGTCATCATCATCGTCATCATCATCGTCGTCGTCGTCGTCGTCATCATCATCATCATCTTCGTCATTGTCATCATCATCGTCGTCGTCATCATCATAATCGTCGTCGTCATCATCATCATCGTCATTGTCATCCTCATCGTCGTCATCATCATCATCGTCGTCATCATCGTAGTCATCATCATCGTCATCGTCGTCGTCGTCGTCATCATCATCATCATCTTCGTCGTCATCATCATCATCTTCGTCGTCATCATCTTCGTCATGATCGCAACGTCGTCTCGTCACATCCAGTGTCCATTACACACAACGGCCCTTCTTCATAGTAGAGAATATAAATCAAAGGGCCATTGCACGAAAAGTAAGCCATGTGGGCCATCGCTCGAAACGTCACCTATCGTACACGTTTGTTTATTGTAAAGCCGCACACACAGCGTGGTTGTGAGTTTAACGCGTAGACTTTCGCTACCATGATCATCCACAATACAGGTATTTTTATGAGGGTGGTTGTTGTTGACACGTGCTGAGTTGTTGTTGATTGTGCTGTTTGTGCACCACTGCCAATAGTAGCATCACCTGATGGTTCGTCTCAAACTCATGCGTGCGGGTAAACATTTCGGACCTGTGTTTTGACACGGGTTACAGATTACGGGGCCTGCACACCTCGTCCACAAACGCAGGCCCCGGTGCTGTGTTGCGTGTGTTGTGTGTCGCTGATGTACGTTGCTGATGTACGCCGCTGTTCCAGCAGTTCCACCATCCACACACGAGGAGCTGCAGACGGCAGGAGGACCACCCTGGAGGTGCTTGGACACCTCCATCCGTCGCCATGGCAGCTCGCAGGCTGATGCTGCTGGGTCTGCTGCTCTCCTACCCACCTCTCTACCACCAGGCGAGGAGGGACCTCACCACCACCAGCGATGACCACCACCACCACCGCCAGCAGCAGCAGCAGCCCCACGTCTTCTCGCGCAAGGAGGCTGGAGGTGCAGGCCACGGCCGGGCAGGCCTGCCGGCCAAGGGGGCCTTCCGCAGCCGGGGCAGACACCTGTGCCAGTGGAAGGCGACCGGCGGTGGCGGAGGGGGCGGCGGCGGCGGCGAGGTGACCGTGCGGGTCGTCTGCGCCGCACGGCAGCAGCGCCGCTCTTACTGGTGCGAGTACCGCGCCAAGCCGTCCCGCTGCGACGCCTACGGGTACAAGGCGGCGCGCTACTGGAAGCAGGTCATCAGGCGGCTCAAGCACAAGGCGAACGCGTGCGAGGGCCGCAAGATGCTCAAGGCCGGCGTGTGCCGGCACGCGCCCAAGAAGGCGCACCTCACGCTCGCCTACCGCAGCCGCAAGCCTCCCCAGCGCGGAAACCACCGACCGCCTCCTCCTCCTGCTCCTCAAGGTGCGGGGCGCGCTCTTCCAGGAGCTCCAGGGCGTCCTCCAGCTCCTCCTCTTCATCCTCCTCCTCCTCACTCGGCAGCTGTGAACAGCGCAGAGGCACACACGCCGCCGGGCAGGAAGACCGCGTCTGCTGCTGCCAACAGAAATCCACACGGAGGAGGAGTTGGTGGTGGTGGAGTTGGTGGTGGAGCTGGTGGTGGAGTTGGTGATGGTGGAGTTGGCCCGCACCGCGTGAAGGTCGCTCACAAGGCCGGACTGGGGCCCGTGCAGAACGCGGCCACGGGCGTGAAGCCGCAGGCGGCCAAGGCGGAGCGCGACTTGCTGGTGGACAAGGGGGGGGAGGAGGAGGAGGCCAAGGAGCAGTGGAGCGCAGAGCAGGTGGCCGAGGAGTACTGCGCTGAGGGATGGACGTCGCTCTGCTCGTTTCTGGTCGGGGCCTGGCAGGGCTGAGGAGGAGGAGGGGGGAGGTGGTGGTGGAGGTGGTGGTGGAGCTGGTGGAGGTGGTGGAGGTGGTGGTGGTGGTGGAGCTGGTGGAGGTGGTGTTCGTGGTGGAGGTGGTGGAGTTGGTGGAGGTGGTGGTGGAGCTGGTGGTGGTGGTGGAGGTGGTGGTGGTGGTGATGGTGGAGGGGGTGGTGAAAGTGGTGGAGGTGGTGGTGGGCGCCCCGGGGAGAACAGCGGAGGAGGTAGAGGGAGCCATGGAGGACGTGGTCTCAAAGTCCAGGATTCTCACGAGGGGAAGAGGAGGGGGAGGCGCGATGGCAACTTTCGAGCACATATCACACACATCACACACATCGCACGCATCGCCTTCGTCGTCGTGGTCAATCCACTGCTGGATGAAGGCCTCCCCAAGCCACCGCCACCTCTCGCGACAACTGCGATGTCGAGTCCGCCAAGCACCGCGTGCTGCACACCGACTGGCCACAGCGCTCCGTCTCCCAGGGTGGCTCCCAATGCAAGTTGGTGAACACGCAATGCCTCGTCCAGCCACCCCATTGAACCCCCCCCCCCCATCACCGAGCACCCAGTGAACATGTCGGCGTTGGCATGCGGCGGTAACCTTTGGATCAACGGTGACCCGACGTTGGTGCAACGTCAAGCTAACGTCCCATGTTTACTGGGGTAAAAGCAAAGCGCAGTAGGCAGTCTACAACCGCACGCATGCAGCCAGTCCGGTACAGGGGGCCTCGGCACTCTCACGCCGACTGATGGAGCTGCCCACGCCCCAGTCGGTCTCCGTGCACAGCGTCACTCACTTGTATAATCCCCCCTCCTCCTGCACGCACAGGAAGAACAAGAGATACAGCACCCGGACAACCACATCCAGTATACCTCTCACTTCGCCTGTGGAGCTACGGAGAGCCGGCGCCACCTTTGCACAGCCGATCAGGCAGCTGGACGCAGACTGAGCGGGATACGAAGCACCCCGGAGACACCTCCTGGATTACAGAGAGGACGCAGTGCAGCTGTCTCGTTGGGGTTGAACAACTCAAGCGAGCCGATACACGCGCGAACCTCAGTACCGGGACTATGTAAAACCACGCGCACAGATCTCCTGGACTCTCCAAGCGGCATACACGCGGCGCACGCACTCGACTGCTCCCGTCTTCCCAGGATCATAGGGCGCTCCGGAAAGCGAAGAATCACCCCGAACGTGTGTGCCCGGTGTCAATAAAGTTGGGCAAGTGCTGTTCGTGGGTAGCACCTATGAAGGCGGGCACGGCGCTTGAGGGGGTGGGTGGCCAGCACCACGCCCGGCCGCCTTTGTCTCCCCATTATGTTTGCACACAATCCGGAGAATACGGTCGATGTGTTTGTGTAATTGCTTGCAATGTCGTCTTTGTCAGATGCACTTATTAATTTCTCAGCAATGTGCCCGACTGAAGGCCAGTTCGCACTCACACTCTCACTTTGTAAGCTGCCTTGACACTTGCGAGTACAGTCATCGTATTGACCAGCCCGGTTTCTATCGTCACACTGGACGAGAGGCAAATTCCTCAGTTCACTGCGATCCACAGGGGGCGGGGTGGGGAGTTGAGAGCGCTCAGCGCGAGTCGCGGAGCCGCGTGGAGCCTCCGGCTGATCGGCTATGGTGGGGCTGCCGGTCTTGGGGAGCCGAATTGGAAAATGTGGAGATCTGATGATCAATAATTGGACAATGTGGAGATTATTTGATGATCAATAATTGGACAATGTGGAGATTATTTGATGATCAATAATTGAATAATGTGGAGATTATTTGATGATCAATAATTGGACAATGTGGAGATTATCTGATGGTCACTAATTTGACAATGTGGAGATTATTTGATGATCAATAATTTAACAATGTGGATATTATCTGATGATCAATAATCGGACAATGTGGAGATTAATTGATGATCAATAATTGGATAATGTGGAGATGATCTGATGATCAATAATTGGACAATGTGGAGATTATTTTACGATCAATAATTGAATAATGTGGAGATTATTTGATGAGCAATAATTGGATAATGTGGAGATTATTTTATGATCAATAATTGAATAATGTGGAGATTATTTGATGAGCAATAATTGGATAATGTGGAGATTATTTTATGATCAATAATTGAATAACGTGGAGATTATTTGATGAGCAATAATTGGATAATGTGGAGATTATTTGATAATCACTAATTGTACAATGTGGAGATTATCTGATGGTCACTAATTGGACACATATGTAGGATGGACACAGCAGCGCTGTCGTCGTTCGTGAAAGTTGAAGGAACTAGAAGGAGAGGAAGACCTCACAGAGAATGGCTTCACGCCCACGCAAGAGACTGGTGTTACAGAAAGACGCGGCACTGCTTGAGCAGATGGGCACAAGGCAGAGGCAAGTGGAAACAAATGACGACATGTGCAGTGGACACCGACGGGCTATCTGCCTATGGATCGTGATGATAATCGCTCTACGAACATTGTGTCACATTCTACCTTTCTAGACCTTTTAGAACGTATGATCATGTCTATGTATGTTAGATAATCATGGTGTGTGTGTGTGTGTACAATTATAATAATTATAGCACTTCCGTCGATCTGTTGGATGAATGCCTCCCCACGCAGTGTCAGTCGTTGGGGGAAGGGGGGTTGTTTGACCATACTTCCCCTCGCTGGTCAGTGCGGTTTGGCGAAGGCGGGAACTGTATAAGTGTACTACGATACATGTTGGTGCACCACCCTCTCCCGAGTATCCGCACTGTAGTCCTGTAAGCCCCATAACTGGAGGTGGCCCGTGCAAGCGCTGTGATACTATCAGGTCACGAGTCGCTTGATATGGAAGTCGCGGACTCACATGAAGTCGTAAGTTTAGGAAGTTGTGGGCAGTGTGAAGGTAAGTGATGTGTTGTGTAAAGTGGTGGGCCCTGTGAAGTTAAGTGCGTGAAGTACACATGACTTCACATTCTCTGGGTCTTTCGGTCAAGTCACGTAGATAGGTTCAAAGGAAATAAAATACCACGACGTTTCCATCGCAACACAAGCGGTCGTCATCAAGAGAAGGGGGTTAGCTTCTAAAGGAAAACCGTTTATAAAGGTTTGAAATGGGCGTAGCACAAATGTCAGCAGCCAATGTTAATGTAAGTGGTGGGCAGTAACCACGACGGTGGTGGGGTTTCCACCAATCAAAGAGCTGCCAGGTGAAAATTAGCATGTTAACGTAAGATCGGTGAGCGGCCTCCATGACGAGCGCGCTGAGGTGGCGATGTTAATGTGAGAGATGAGCATGTTAACGTGAGAGATTAGCGTGTTAATGTGAGAGATTAGCGTGTTAATATGAGAGATTAGCATGTTAATGTGAGAGATGAGCATGTTCATGGTAGATCGCAGAGCCGCAACCCCGAGGTCTGCGCGCGAAGTGGCTGTGTTCGTGTGAACCTGTTAATGAACAACTAACATCGGAAGGTGGTAGGAGGGGAACGTCACAGCCAGTTAAGTCTTAAACTGGTTGATAACGTCCTTGCAATGATTGGTCAGTTTGTACCCATCTTCTCGGTTGAAATTGTGTCTGTATATCTGGATGGCTTCATGAACGAATCTTTGTTGATAGCCAGTGGGTTTGCAAAGTACCTTCGTCTTAGAGAAATCAATTTCGTGAGCCCACAGCGTTAAAACAATGATCAGCCATGGTCGAGGTATTGGTCCTACCGTGTTTCAGATCTGCCTTGTGTTCACGAACACGGTCCGAGACATGTCGCTTAGGGCTGTAATATTAAGTGGTGGGTTATTTTAAATGAAGTCGCGGGCCGTGTGAAGTGATGAGGTCACGCGGTGGGTGTGGCCCGCTCGCTGTAGCTTCACTCTCCTTGCTGTGCCCAGCATTTGGGCTGAACTCGTTAGACCACAGAGAAAGCGCCGCCTCCATGGCCCCGTTGCAGATGCGAACCCATGCCGAGGGGCACGCAGGGGCAGGCTGGTGCCCACCGCTCGCCTGACTTGCAAAGTCCCGAGCGAGTTCGTCCTGGATGTGTGTTGCGGAGCGGCGTGCGTGGAGTCTAATTGCCGTGATGTAGTCAAGATGTTTTTTTTTCGTATTTCTTTTTCTCCCCACGAAATAAGCACAACTTTTGAAAACTAATAAAGGCAAATATTGTAGCAATGCACGTTGCCAACGCGTTTTACCCGTTGCCTGTCTCGAAGTCCAGTTGCATCCGTCTGGGCACTTGATAACTACGACACTGCTCATCATCACCACCACCACCACCGTAATCACCATCAATATCACCATCTTCTACACCGTATTCACCATCATATCATCATCATCACCGTAATCATCACCACCACCGTAATCACCATCATTATCACCACCATAATCACCATCATCATCATCACCACCGTAATAACCATCACCAATCATAATCATCAGCACTACCATCACCACAATCATTATCTCCATCATTCCCGTAATCACCATCACCACCATCATTATCGTAATCACCATCACTCTAGTCACTAGCACACCTGTCAAATTGGCACAAACAAGTGGCAAGGGAGAATTCAATGGAGGGTGGGATTCGCCTGTATCGGGAAAGGGGTGATGTGAAATTAGAAACACCTGCAGCAAACGAGGTGTCAATCACCATCAGTGTGGCCAGTTTTCTCTCAATATGATAAACAGGATAAAGGGGTCATCATGCGGCCTATTGTGAGCGCAGCGTTGTCCCAGAGATACGTTCCGGTGTGAAAGGCGTCAGGGTGGCTGGTCTAAAACTGAAAGACGACCAACCCTCTCGGATCGCCTCAGGTGCACGGTATCGATTGCTCTCTCGCTAGACTCCACCCACAATGTACACGGGCGTCACTTGGCTGACCACAACCATAATAGTGACAAAGGTGAGCCTGAGAAAGTAGGCAGGAACCAGAGCGCCACACCACCACCATCATCATTATTACCACCATCACCACCACCCCCATCAATGGCGGAGCGCGAGAGGCCCGGCCTCCGGTGCAAGCTATGAAATGGATTTTGTTCCCCTCCGCCAAATCTCCCACCACGCTCTGCCGTGGCCCGGCGTCCCGCCCGCCAGCCAGCGAGGCCACCGCGCCAGACGCATCTCGCACGGGGCTGCCTGGCACGGCTAAGCTCCTGGGATCGGGGCATTGTCCACGCGCAGTTCAATGCGTGCTGGTGAAAGCGGCGGCGATTAGCATGCGTGCTCCGTTCCGCTGGGCCAATGAACTCTGAAGCTGTTCAGCCATGATTCCGCGTAACATTCAATCTGCTCGCGGGCAAAGCACAAACTCTTTGTCAATGTTTTTTTTTAAATATACGTATATAAAAAAAACCCGTCACAGCAAGGTCTTTAGATGCGGGTACCATTGAGACGAATTTCTGCTTTGTCTGGGCCACTGTCACAAAACCCATCTATGAAACAGAATGATTCCCTTTGCAATTGACATCAATTCGTGCACTAGGCAGGCGGAGGGCCGTGGTGCCAGGCCAGCAGTGGCACGAGCTGCCGTTCCCCGCGGGGGCGCTCGGATGGTCGCCCTCAGACCGTGGGCAATCATCTCCAAATGTAGCCCGGTAATTCCTGTCCAGGATTATTGAAAATTCCGACAGCAGACCCCACGTGGTGAGAACAACGCCACCACCACCACCTGCGAGTTCCACTCCAGAGCTGCGCACCGTCCGGACTTGGCCATTTATTGCCGCTCCTCCATCATCGTCGTCGTCGTCAGCTTTCATCGCTGGGTCAGAATCCTGGAGCTCCCTGGCACGCGGCGGTGTGGGGTCAGCGCCGTCACCAGCAGTGCGAGGAGAGGGCCCAGCACCATCGGCGCTGTCTCGGCGCAGCTGGTCAGCGACGCCCACGGCCCGACGAGTCTCAAGTTCACATCGTCCCACTGGGAGTCTAAAGTCGACATCGAATTGACGCAGACCGCGTGGCGAGGTGCAAGCCGGGAGTTCCCCCGAGAGGCAGCGCGACGGACACACAGACGACAAAGCAGACCGCGAGGCAGAGACACCGGATCGGCTCTTCATTTTGTTGTTACTCCGCTGCTTTACCACGGAAAGCCTCAAGGAGTGTTACGTAGATTTTTGAAATGATTTCTATTTATCATCCCAAATGGAGTAATTTTTCTAATTTGGTAAACTTTGACGGTAACGCCGACACTCAGTGCCGCACTGTTGCAAATGATATCACGGGATCTTTAACGTCCACTGAAGATGACGGCGCGTACTATTACTTAAGATGAATACGCACCGCAGTGTTAACCGGGGCGGCCGCTGGATTCAAACCGCGATCCTCTGCAACAAGTGGCGAATGCTCCACACAACATGTTCCACACAACATGCTCCGCACATGTTCAACACAACATGTTCCACACATGTTCCCACGTGCTGCATGAGGGTCAATATTCGTTGCACTACCGTCGAATCAATCCATATGTTGGTAGTTTTCAGAGCTGCATGGAAGTCATCCAAATTAATGCAGAAGCAAATGTCACGCTTTGGTTTATCTTCTGCTTCTTCAGTCATTGGTAACCTGGATGAGAACATGAACTCACTCCACGCGACAAATTAATTCAATGACGGGCGCGCTTGAGCCCCAGATTCACTGCAGTCGAGGTCCTCCGCGCTCCGCGATCTCCGCGATGGACGAGGCCGATGGGGGTCACGACTTCGGTTCGACAACAATCACCTCTAGTGGCTGCGGGGCTGTCGCGTGAATGAGACCCTGTCCCTGTGTGCACCTCGAGCAGGAGAATCATCGACGCGAATCGATGAATCTGCGCCTCGTGGCACGCAGAGGCGCCGCAGTGCCAAGCCGCGTGGCTCGCAGGCTGTGCCACTTTGAATTGCGACAGGGTAACGATGCCCCCCCTCCATCTCCCCCCCACCTCTCTACCCCCCCTACCGCCCCCCCCCCCCCACTGCCATTCAACGCAAGCGCCGTTCACACGAAGCCGCACGAGACCACATTGGAAGCTCGCGTGACCTCTGGCTGGGCCGTGACCCCGATTCTGCGGAGCGCTCCGTGTGGTCTTAAACTTGCGGCTCACAAAGGCACGCGGCGGAGCGGCAGCGGGAGATAAAGGGCGACGTGGCCACCGGCGGTAATTGTGCGAAGGCACCGAGTAACGAACACTCGTCAACAAAAAGTGTTTGTTTTGGTGGAGTCGACGGTGGCTATGAGTGGACGAAAATCATCGAGCGTGGTTCCACGGTGGCTACGGCCGCTGCCTACCAGACCATCACCACCATCATCATCATCACCACCATCACCACCACCATCATCATCACCATCACCACCACCATCATCTCCATCATCAACACCACCATCATCACCATCACCACCACCACCACCACCACTAATCACCACCATCACCACCATCACCACGACCACCACCATCAATCACCACGACCACCGCGAGACGACGAATGCCCGCCAAAGCGCGAGTGACCGTGCCGAGACGGAGTTGCCAGAGTCCGAGTGAAGATGCCGACTGAGATGCTCTCGTCGCACGTTACAGACTGCGGTGAGCCGAGGAAGACCGAGCGTGCCAATGGGCGATGTGTATTTACATCAACACCACATTTAGCGAGTTCACCGATTGGCTGACCTGATAATACTGGGAGACGATTCGGGCAATGGAAAGTTGATTGAACTTTTGTTTTTTTGCAGTTGTCATTATCACGGCATTCACCCAATAAAGATGTAGCTAACGTTGGGGGACATTTTAAGGGAGCGTTATTGACATGGAATGCGTTGAGGTTTATTGGCATTAACTGTGCTTGTGCACCACTGCCAACGCAGCAACAGCAGCAGCATCAAATATAAATTGGCATTGGGAATTCCATAACCAGGAGGGAGCGACCGTCCGTGACAGCAGCAGTCGCCTTCATGCAGCAGCCACGCGGCGAGCGGACTTCCAGCGACCCACAACTCGGCGACACCTCCACAGGGCAGGCCGTCTTTGACGACGAGACCGGACTCCGGCCCAGACAGCAACTCTGCCGCCGCCGCCGTGTGCATTGCGAGCTCCGGTGGCGATGGGGGTGCCAAAGGCACGGCGCGACATGTTGGGGGGGGGGGGGTGTGGGGTTGGGGGCGCCCGCGCGCACAGAGCACGCGTGCTGTGTGGTCCCGTGAAACGCGCCCCCGTCCCCTCGCAATCTCACGGCTCGTGAGAAAGTGCCGGGGCCACCAGACAACCGCACATTTTGCACGGCCGCCCCCTTGTCAAGGGATTTAATCTAGCGGAACGGAATACGTCACGGCCACAATCGCGACTATGTATTGGCTAATTTGTCAAATGACGTGAAATGGGATGAGGTTTGTGCTCGCACAAAGGTGCGGACCCTGGCTTGTCCTCGGGGGGACAGCCATTACCACCGTGAGAAAGCGCGTGGCACGCCGAGGTCCAGAAGGGTTCGGCTTGGGGAGGAGCCGGGCTGCGCAGGGCGCGGCGCCGAGGGTTGAGCCCGGGGGTCGGTGGGGTCTTGTGGTTTTTCTCTCCATGAGGAGAGAGATCGGGGTGAGGGATGGGAGGTGGCCGCTCATTCCTGGAGCGAGTCGCCCAGGAGCCCAGCAACGCGGCGCCTGCCGGGGAGCCGCTGGGTGTCGAGCGAGCGAGCGAGCGCCGCGTGAGCCACCACAGGGCCCTCCAGCCAACCTCACCCGCGACCAAGGCTCTCCGCGTGGTCACACCTCGCAGGCCAAGCCGGCGCGGGCCTGGACAGCGTTTGGAGTCTATTCTGGCGTACGATGGCATTACGTTCAGGAGCTAAACGCCAATGTTGAGGTCCGCTGGCCACGAGAGGGCTTCTCTGTGGTCGGCAGTTTCGTGCTTGGATGGGCGACCACCATTCACAAACCGGTGGCTTTGTCAGCTGTGTGGGTGGTAGAGGGCAGTGCAGAAACACACCTTGTTGTACCGTCCTGCTATGATCCCCACATTCACAAACCCGTACTGACCAGCGTGGAGAAAGAGTCAATTGGCCCTCACGACCTACACGGCTGCAGGGAGGCCCTCATCCAATCCGGCTGTTCAGCTCAACGATTGGCTGAACATGACTTGAACTCGCAACCTTTCAATTGTTAGGTCAAGCACGGTAACCGCAAGGCGCGCACACCGCGCACTCGCTCGCCAGTAACCACGCAGTCACTACAAGTAACAATCGTCTCATTGAACTTCATTGAATGTTTACAAAATAGTACAAAAATACTTTACCACTTTTTAGTTTTTTTACAAAACGGAGGCACAAACCTTTGACGCTCACCGCTCAAGTGCAAACAGCTGCGTCGACTCTGAGCAGCGCAGAGCGCACGCGGCACGCACGGCATATACGCACGCACGGAATATACACATGCATGCATGACATATACACACGCACGGGAACCATCAGGCTGCGGCCCGAGTAGAAATCACGAACACCGCATTGCAGGTGCGGTCTCATCTCCCATCACAAATGCAGAGAAGTCGCCTCCGGTCGCGAGCGTGGCAAGTGCGATCCGTCCATCGCGTCACCACGCACTGCACCGCTGCCCATCACACGCTCACACGGGGGGCACCGTCGCCACAGATCAACCGGCTGCCGATGCCACCGGATGGATTACCAAGCTCAGCACACAGTTACGACATTTGGGCAAATGCCGTACGAGAGAGAAAGCCGTACGCATGGATAGCTGATGCGGTCCAACATCACGAGCGCTGGGGAAAGAGTCTGTTCGTCGGACGGCTTCTCATGACGGGACGATTGCCAGCGTGACGACGGTGTGCCAAGTTGATATCTTCTTGTTTGTCGCGAGCGATGAGTTCGGGCACAGACCTAAGTCTCCAATGGAAGAACAAGCGAGGACGTCACACCTTAAAAATGCTATACATGAACGAACGAACGAGCGGCGAAGAATTTGACCGTATGAGGGTGAGGATTTGTAAACGCGGTAAGGAATGAAAATGAAAACTCTGGTAACAGACGAAACGGACGACTTGGGATGTCCGATGAGAGACGCATGCGGATAACAATGGAATGGAGGCCAGTGGAGAGAGTACGGAGGACGAGAGGTGGATAGAAAACGAGACGGCGGAGACGAGGCGAGAACGTCCCGCACGATGGAGCGGGCCGGAGCGGGGAGGAGAGGCCGGAGCGGGGCGCCAGGGAGGGGCACCACGTGGGGCACCACGTGGGGGGCCACGCGGCGTCAGGCCACGCGGCGAGTCACGAACAGCTGCACGCTGCTGGGGAGAGACTTGAGGAGAGCCACCGCCTCGGCCTGAGTAAACCCCTGCAGGGGGATGCCATTGGCCTGCGCGTTCACACACACGGACAAATATCCCCCGTGTAGCCTTAACAGACTGCTGGGGCGAGCGCTTTGAGCAAGTAGCACTTATTCAGGGCAACAGTGCGAGAGGGGGTGGTGCGGCCAGCGCCTTGCCTGACCGCCTTTGTCTCCCCAGTGCTGATGTATTATACACTGCACCCGGTACTCCCTTAAGGGCAGTCGACCTAACGGAGGCGCAGCACCGGTTCAGATATTCATCACTGTTATTGGTCGAGAGCGGGTACCCAACTTGGGTTCGTCACGCAGTACACTAACCACTGCACTACCGCGTTCACACAACAACAACTGTCATTCACCACTAAGTGGCGGTGACGTCACCACGGTGCTTGTGCCAGGCTATGTGCACTGTAAGGTCACGTGAAGTGTTGAATGCCCGATGGCAGGAGGTTGCCCTGTGCGATTCTCCGGTTCGCCATCGGCTCGTGTCGCTGTGCCGTTGGGCCCGACGTCGGACATTTTGCTCAACGTGCCGGAAGCATCTTGAATCATGAAACCCCCCCCCCCCGCCGCTCTCTCGATCTCCTGGCCCACGGGTGGCAAGTTGACAAAGCCAATCATCAGTTGGTGGGTTGTCACGTGGCTCCGCACACCGATGCATGACTCCAAGGATAGCCTCAACGTGGAATCTGGATTCTTTAGAAGCTGGGAGCTGCCCTATTAAACACGCGTTTATTCACTTGTTTATCTCCCCCACGCTGCTGGGCGGGGACAGGCGAACGCCAGCGCACCTGGCCCGAGTAACTGTGAGCGGACGACTATACCTGAAGGATTTCATCTCCAGGCTTCAGCACCTCCTCCGCTGGCCCGCCAGGCTGCACTCTGTGCACCAAGATACCCTGGGTGGGACGAGAAGGGGCGCCGAGGGGCGGGAGAGGATGGGCGAGTTGAGCGGTGGCGAGGTGACGGGTGCCGATAAGGCTGGTGTAATACAGGAGGGCGTGGGTTCGGTCTCGACCCCGACGCCTGCTGCATATTTGTAGTTTGCGTGTGTCTCTCTCCCCGTTGTCATGTGGATTTTTCTCTGGGTTTCCCCCTCCCAACGTGCGTTTAGAGCATATGGCTGCTATACATTTCCACGTGATAAGCAACTATGTTGAGCTATCATTTGTGGCAAGTTCGCTTCTACAAAAGGGCTATATAGCTCAGTGGGCCTTACCTGGTAAATAGTTTAGTTTAAGCAACAGCAGCTAGGATGCAATGAGACGTGTGGCCGTGACCTTGCGCCGCTGCACAGGGAACAGCGGGCATGTCGTTTTGCGGAGAGCCAAGTTGAGTTTGTTAAAGCAGGCGAGAACTCTAGCGAACGTGACCTGGCGAGAGAGACAGTCGGCCGTAAGCGGAGGAAGAAGCCGAGTGTTGAGCCTGGATGTGAATGGGACCAGCGAGTCGATAGCCCAGACGGCTGGGGGAAGGCAGTTCCAGGCGATGTGGGCAGCAGATGATGGATTCTAATAATCCAGAGTTAACTACAACGAGCTCGAAATGGTCACACTGTTCAGAATTCAACACGGGCAATCCTCACATTGACTTTGAGGATTGCTCAAGTTTACAGTTTAGTTGCGACACACAGCTGCATGCGTGCAGGCGTCTGAACATGTCAAGGCTATAACCGATAAATGGTCAAGACAACATTGAAAGTGTGTGCATTTGATACTAAAAATATTTTATAAAATACAAAGCTACAAGAAAACCGAAGGGTGGCGTCGGTCCACCAGCGGCCACCGGTTCAATGTTTATCAGTTGCGGCCTTGCTGCTTTCAGGACAGGCTCCCGAGCATGTGGAGCGAAACGTCGGACATCACGGCGAGCAACGCGCTGAACAACCCGGATACGCCGGGGAGACGAGCGTGGGCCACGTGTGTGCGTCTGGCGGTGCGTGCGTCACCGTTTGTGAGCGAGGTTGGGTCCCCGCGTCCCCCACGATGCTGAATCCCAGGCCGGGCCGCTTCACCAGGACCACACACAGCTGAGGACAAACACGGACGTTATAACGACGACGACAATTATCATAATAACGCAGAGTTGTAACGTGGGGCCGCACAGTATTGGCTAACTCTGCAAGAAGAGAGAACGATTCGGAGGTGCGAGGAGAAATCACAGACAAGCAGGAAGGCAGCAGCAGCCACGCAGAGAGAGGGACACACACACACAGGGACACGCACAGAGAGAGAGGGACACGCACAGGCACGCACACAGAGACTCGCCACACCTCCTGCGCGTGGCCGGTCTCCCCCAGCTCCAGTGCTGCGTGTGACTGGGGCTGCGATAGTGGCGGCGGGGCCGGCGCGGGCGGCTGTGTGATGCGCTGCAGGATGAAGTCGATCAGCTGTTCGCGGGACGGCTGCCGCGGCACGGCCCTCGCTGCCTCCCGGCCCGGTGGCTGCGGCTGCTGTTGCTGCGGCTGCTGTTGCTGCGGCTGCTGTTGGGATTGGTGTGTTCGTTGCAATGAAGAGGGGAGGGATACCGAAAGTTGAGGTCACTTACTGCGACGGCAGCGATTCCCAAATGCTGAATAAAGTGCGTCCTGTACATCACCACGTAGGGGTCCTTTAGGGGTGAGACTGAGTTGAAGGTGCAGCCCTGCAATTGGTTGCTGACGCCACTGCTGGCAGAAGGGCCTCTACTAGAGGCGGTTCTAGGTGCGAGTACCCACATTTAACCCCACCACACGGAGACCTGCTGACTGACTGTGGGGGGGGAATGGGGTGGCCAACATAATAAATGTGCACCGTCGTTTCAACTGCCGTGCCCGGATGCCCAAAGCCCTCTCCTCATTGCCAGCAGACCTCTACATTGGCACCGAGCTCCTGAAGCACATCGCTGCTGCTGCTGTTGCTGCCGCCGCCGTGCGCTACAACAGAGGAGACCTCAGCTTTCCCATCGCCCGCGCGTCGCGTGACAACGGCAGGTGCCGCCGCGTCATGTGACAGACTCACTGCGTGCGGAGGGCACTGTCGAGCGTCCGGCCTATGCCAGTCGTGGCGAGGCCAGGGCGGCGAAATCTGCGCGGCAGTCGGCGGGGATCAGGGGAGGTGGAGGAACGACGACGAAGGAGGAGGGGGGGGAATGAGGGCACAAAGGTGACGGCAAAACAAACGATCAAGCAACGTGCGCATGCCGTGTTAGTAGTTGCGTGTGCCACCACCGTCACTGCCCCGACCACCACGAGCACGCGGGAGAAGAACCGCAGCACCGCATGCCTGTGTAGGAAACAATGCGCGTGCGACGTCCTGCGCCCACGGTGGGCGTCCGTGCGAGCGTTCGTAGCATTAACAAGCGAGGATCCAATCTTTGGTACGTTTGGTGTTGGCGCGATCGTTACTACGACGAAAGGCGAACATCATGAAGGGAGGCGCTGCTGTGTTTCACAGACGCAGGCTGGGGGAGGGGGGTGATGATTGCCGTGTGCGGTCGCAACTGAATAATTTGCGACGCTCTCTGTCTGTCCAGGAACGCCTCACGATGCTCTTTCAGGAGGGCCCTGAGATTCGGTCATTTCCCCGAACGTGCGTTTAGCACGTGGCAGGGAACGGAAGTAACCAGGGAAAACCCTCCACGCATGCGCGGAAAGAACGCCCAGAGCCCAGAGCTCAGTACAGACAGGTTCAACCCACAGACAGACCTCACGGTTACATATCTTGGCTTCCACGTCCAATATTACAGTGTGGGTTTAATGTCAGTTAGAGCTGCAGCCCTCCAGCACCCGACACAGCCAGACAAATCAAGTTGTCGTGTAGGCAAAGGCGCCCAATCGATTTTGCTTGTCAACAAAACTGGTCGGTTTGCTGGAGGTTCAACGAATCCATCTGCGAGGTGAACCCACCGCTGTGCTGACAAAATGCTGGCAACAGCCCGACGTCTACGAGGGCCAGGAAGCCCTCGATGGTCGCCCATCCACACACCGAACAGGCTCAAGGCTGCCGACCTTCTGAGATCCGACAAGGTCGGGGGCACATCACCCGGTAGCGTGGCAGCGAATCTCTTCTACAGAAACCAGAACCGGACTTGTACGGAACGCCCACCCCATAATGGTTCGTGCCATACCATACAACGTGCGTGGTAAGTTAAGAAGATATTTGTTGTTATAAAAAAAAACAGGACAGGGAGTTTCAAACTTCACATGGTTACGGGGGGGGGAAGTAGGCAGGGACGCTCGGCAGCTCCAAGATGATTAATGAGTAACGAGCGAAAGGTTTGAGTGCGCAGAGAAGCGAGAGAGGTGGTGGCATGCGTCAGTTCACGTTGGCGGGCCGGCTCTCGCTCTCCGCAGGGTTAGCGAGCCGCCCGCCACACCCAGGCGCAGGCGCAAGAGAGGGAAGAGGGGCCGGGGAGGGGGGCACAGAGTCGGGGGGCTGCGGAACGACAACGGCAAAAAACACAGTGAGGATATCATCACCATCGGCATCGTCATCGCGAGATGTGCCACATAAGCTCTACACACGCCGCTGCTGCGTGGCTCTCTCTCTGGCTCTCTCTCTGGCTCTCTCTGGCTCTCTGGCTCTCTCTCTCTCGCTCTCTCTCTGGCTCTCTCTCTCCGTCTCTCTCTCTCGCTCTCTCTCTGGCTCTCTCTCTGTCCGTCTCTCTGTCTGTCTCTCTCCGTCTCTCTCTCTGGCTCTCTCCAGGGTGTTCTCGGGTCGTGCTGCGCGCGGTTCTGCACGACGTCTGACGTTTCGCGCTGGCTGCTTCTTCAGGAGCTCGGAGGGAAACGTCGGATTTAACGCTTTGAGTGGTAGATTTGTGCCACAAAGCTGCCACGCGTATGTATACACAAATAAAATTTACTTGACAGTCCACCCATAGCACTACCACAGCTGACTCGCCACAAAGTGGTACTCATTTTAAGCATGACAGAGATGAAAATCGAACTTGAGACTTTCCTATTTTCAAATCGCACGCTCTAACCACTGTGCCACACCTACTCGCTGCTATCACCACCATCATCATCATCATCGCCAATAAACTCAGCGCTGCAAGAACGACCGAGGACCGGGTTTCAATCGCGCAATTGGTACTCGTGACCAACTGGATGACGATGGCGCCATGACCGTCGTACCTGCTCCGCCACAGGCTCAGGCCTCATCTCTTCGCGGCGGTGGAGGTGCGGGCTCGCGCACGGCGCGGTCGGCGGCCCGTAGGGCCGGTGGGACGGGCAAGCGGGGGGGGGCGGCGGCGGCCGGGGCGGCGCGCCAAGGGGCCGACGGCTGCGTGGGCGGCCGAGGGACGGCGTAGTTGGCCCGCGCGCCGTCCGGGCTGCGGCGGCCGTGGCAAGCGCCCGCGATCACCGTGTCGCAGTAGTTGGCACGCGACGCGGCGAGCTGCATGCGCTCGGCGGTGTGCAGCGGCTGGTGCGTCGTGGCCGCCGGTGGCACGCCGACGCCGGGACAGGGGTCGCCACGGGAGGCGCGCACTTGGCCCGCCGCGCCCGCGCGGTGCGGAACGCGCGGGGGGTGGTGGACGACGCGTTGGCGGTCGCGTCGATCGTAGCGATCGTGGTGGTGGTGCTCACGGCCATCGTGCCAGTGCGCTTCCTGCGAGCCGTACTGCGGTGCGATCTGCGTGTGCGCTGCCGCTGCTCCTGCCGTGTCCACGTGCAATGCGTGCCGCGTTGCAAGGCCGCAGTCTGTGCGAGCCGGACAAGCGGCATCGGCTTCGTGTAGGCGGCGGTCGGCGTGCCACGTGGGCGGACCCGGCTGTGCGAGCGGGGGCACGCGGTCCTGGTGGTGGTCCTGGTGGTGGTCCTGGTGACGTTCCTGGTGGTGGTCCTGGTGACGTTCCCGGTGCTCGCAGCACAGGCGGTGCGGCTGGCTGTGCGCTGCACCGCGCGGTGCCACCGAGCCGTCTTGCTGCGCGTTCCTCCTCTTGGGGGGCAGCGGCGGCGGCGTCGTCGTCGCGTCCCTCCGCATCGCGCTCTCCCGGCGACCCGGGGCGAACGCCGTCCCAGGGCGTCGTGCCGACGTCACGTCGGGCTCCGGGACGGACGCCGCGGCGCCGCGCTCCGCTGGAGAGGCCGCCCCATCGCCGGCCGCGGGAGTCGCAATCTCGGCGGCGCGCTCCGCGGGAGCCGGCGCGCGGCGCAACGGGGGGGACGGTGCGCCGCGATGGGACGGCGTCGAGGGGCCACGCGGCGAGGACGGCCACTCCTCGCGTGCCGTCGCCGATTCTCGCGTGGAACTCTCCTGGCTCGGGCCGGGCAAGGTTACCCCCGAGTCTGCGTGCGTCGGCGTTCTCCCGTCCCCTGCACCTTGCCCTACGATGTTCTCTTGGCGTTCGTCTTCTTGTTCTTTATCCGTGTCTCCTCGCCGTCCATCCGCGTTCCGCTTGATGACCCTCACCTGCCAGGGCTCCACGCGTACGGCGCGCGGGGGCTCCGAGTGGACCACCACCACCAACGCAGCCACGGCCGCCCCCCCCGCCTGCAGCACCACGGCCTTGGCGGCGCCGCGCATCACGCCGGCACGAGCGGCGCCCTCCGGCTCAGGTGGACGATCCGGGGAAGTCGCCTCTGCGACCTCGTCGTTGTCAACGTCGTTGTCGAAGTCGTTGTCAACGTCGTTGTCGAAGTCGTTGTCAACGTCGTTGTCGAAGTCGTTGTCAACGTCGTTGTCAACGTCGTTGTTAACGTCGTTGTGAACGTCGTTGTTAACGTCATTGTTAACGTCGTTGTCAACGTCGTTGTCAACGTCGTTGTCAACGTCGTTGTTAACGTCGTTGTCAACGTCGTTGTTAACGTCGTTGTCAACGTCGTTGTTAACGTCGTTGTCAACGTCGTTGTCGAAGTCGTTGTCAACGTTGTTGTCGCCACCACCACCGGACGGTTCTTGTGACGAACACTCCCGTAAAATCTCTTCACCAAGGATGTTCACCGAGTCATCTTCCGCTTTGACAACGCTCGGAGGACTGCCGTCCCGGACGCCACTCGGAGGACTGTCGGAATGGATAGTACTTGGAGGACTGTCGTCATGGTTACCACTCAGAGAACTGTTATCATGGACGGCACTCGCAGGACTGTCGTCACGGATACTACTCGGAGGCCTGTTGTCAAGGATATCACTCGGAGAACTGTCATCATGGACGGCACTCGGAGGACTGTTGTCACGGATAAAATTCGGAGGACTGTCGTCACGGAAACCACTCGGACTGTTGTCAGCAAAAACAGGTTGAGGGATGTGAGCCATGGGACGGCTGGGCGGACCGCTCTGGCTGACGACGAGCGGGGAACCGGTCGCGTTGAGGACGCACGGAGACTCATCGACCGTGGCCCCGCTGGTCCGGTCGCCCGTCTCCGGGACACGGGAGGAGCCGTCCGCCACGAGCCCGCCCGGGCCCAGCACCGCATC